>NC_049991.1:15527225-15614517 GCF_000003815.2 Branchiostoma floridae | reverse complement strand
ATGTTTCCTTTAGATAAATCCAAATCTCTGATTGGCTGACAGCTGGCTTGAGGTCACCCTGACAAAAGTAAAATCTCAGCCTTGTTTGTCAAAATCTCTGCAAGGTACATTGTGTAAGCGGTATAGGCTAGGCCCTGTATAAGTAACATTACATCTATAAGCTGGGTACTCATCATTCTCAAAGTCAGAAAATCTGGATTCTAGTTGTTTCTTACCTCTGCCTGTTGCAGTTGTTGTCGTTGATGGATCTAGAGTTGCAAGAAACAAAGTTATACCCAGAATAATTTTCTCAATATGATTTTCTTGGTTAAACCTTCAGATTTTGCAATATCCCTGTTTTATTAGTTGGACAGCAATAAGACAAATGATGGTATATTTGGTCTTTGCCACATGGTACACAATGATGCAAATGTATAAGAAGAAAGAAATTCTTCTGGTTAATTCGACAATGAGACTTGTAGGGGTAGATGACAGATAGGTGGCACAAATATATTCTCTCCCAAACATCTGTGCATAGAAGTACATGTAACTGTGTAATGTGTTTCAGAGATGCTAAGTATTATAATTGTGTATTGTTATGTTCCAAGCATTGCACTTCCCATTGGTCTAAATTTAGGCAAGCTCACTCTGTTAGTTGATATTATTTAGATAACAAACGTTATGCTCAATGTGTCATGAATTGTGTAACAAATCAAACCCTATAGTACAAGATCTAATCTTTAGAGAGAAAATACACGTAAATTCAACATAACTAAAGTTACAAGATACTTACAAAGTTACAGTTTAACATTAAAAAGTGACACAATGTCTTTGTATGGCATTAAGCTTTGATAGTACAGAGCATGCAGCCTCTCATATTATAAGCAAATGTTGTAAGTTAGGTTTTGTTTCAAGATGTTATCTCAAAACAATGTTGAAAATTGCCTTTTGTGTATACTATTGGATAAATGATCAGCATTATGAATCTTAAGTCTACTTAGATAAGAAATTGTAACATTGTATATGAATAAAGCATCCTGACTTTTAATGCTTGGCAAAGTTTCTTGTCTTAATGTGTATGGTACAGTATATTGCAACTTCTTTTCCTAAAAAACTATGTGTTCCTTCTTTGGCCCTTGGCATCTTAGACTTCATTAATACCAGACTTTGCAAATCTGTATGCAGGCACGGGATTGACGGGATTTGTACCAGGCTTTGGAAATTGTTTTTTCTGTACCTGGTTGAGACCAGATTCACAGAGCCTTGTATAAATGGGGTTTCAGTAGATGGTCTTAACCATCTATCCTCCAAGCAGATGTTTCGGTGAGTGGGCTAGGAGTGGCCGCAACTTTTCTATCACTGACAGTCCCTGCTCCCTCTGCTTGGAGAATATAGGTCTAAACGGCAGTCTGATCAGTCCTACATATTATATATTTACACTGATGGACCTCGATGAAGGTTAAGGAATGGGCAAGAATGACCGAGGTGTCTTCTTTGTTTAAGCCATAACGAGACCGAGATTCGCACTCTTCCTTGGGTTCTATCTTACCCCTACTTTCTCCAATCCTCACTAGAGAGATGAAGATACGTAATGACGGCACTGGTATAGAAGTCTCGCGAGAAATGGATTCTCGCGAGACTTCATATTGTGACGTCAGTGTGAATCGTAGCTTATTAGCAGTGTTTCTCTGTATCTTCGTCAGCCTGGTTTCTCTAATTTATACGATGATATGCAAAGTGATAGCATTTACTCCAACACACCAGGGCAAAGCGTGGTCTTCCACCAATAAGAAAGTTTAAAATTTTGGACTGCCTTAGTCTGTACTTTGTTGTCTCTAATCCTATTCTCAAAGGGTATTTGCTGGACCAGGTACACCTAGCCTGGGTACCATAGTATTCCTACTGGGGCTCCTTCCAGATAGTAGTTTGCTCTTATGTTACAGGTGTACGAATAAAAAAAAGTTTGCCAAACAAAAGTTGCCTTCATGATGAAATATAAGTGGTCAGGAAGGTTGAACAAATGACTAAACACAGTATGGTAAACTGGATAATAGATTTTTCATTTCTGTTCTTTTCACACCTTCTCTGACTTTACATGCATTCCATAACATTAGCGTCTGTTTTCCGATTTTTTTTTCAATCTACACATATGCCATACCAGTAGATCATTTTTCAGCTGCTTGGTGCAAATAACAGTATGGTCAAAAACTTTTTTTTTAAAGATGAGAATTGTCTGAAAGGAAAAAAATTACATTCTTAGGAATGCCTTTTGTACAGTAATATACAGATACACACAAAACAACTGTCTGCAATATCATTTGGTAAAGTTTTATTGGGGATGCAGCATAGAACTAACACCGACAGCCACTACGCTGATATCTAATTGAACAAAATGAAAACACCAGGCCAGATACCACAACTGTACAAAATATATCTGTAACACACCTAACCAAATAGAGCAAAAACTACATACTATTAAGCTCTGGATTATTGCCAAATGATAACGGAATATAACACCTTCTGTGATTACTTAATAACATTGTCAAATAATTTTGCATCAAATAAAATGGAAGGACAGCTGTAAGGTTGGAAATTTTACAGCAAAACAAATTTGCTCCATTCCTTCGTAAGAACAAACATTGGAACCAAAAATGTGATGGCCTGGTCAACCGGAAAATTCAAAACCTTTGCTTTTTTATTAGAATGCTAGCAGGAAAAATACCAAGCTTTCTATAAGAGTAGAAGCATGCATATAGAAATGTTTGGAACTTTATACAATTGTACAAATATTGATAGAGGCTATAAAGGTTACACCACTTTAACTAGTAAGTTTCTTAAATTATTTTTGAGCTGAAGCAGAATAGAGAAATGTGTCCTAGTAAGTCCTCCTTAGTATCACTATCATAACCATATCTTTACATACAAATATATAGTTTTCATCTTTGTGCTGATTCAAAGTACTTTCTGTTTCACTCCTATTAGTTAAGTTGGTGTGACCTTAAAGTTGAATATCACAGTATAGTTTACAGACCTGAAGCCTGGGCAAGAACAGGTGACTGTCTTGAAGAACAAGTTCATCCTACTAGGCTTGCATATTCCTGACAGAATATAACTGATACTATAGGCAGCAACATTAACAACTGTGAAAATATGTATTTACAGTTGTTAAATGGTTTTCTTTTCAAAATTGGTTTATTTTCATCAAGCCTAGTCTAAAGAAAGATGTGGTTTTGAAATCAAATATGACCATTCTAAATAAAACTTTGAGTAGGTTGGGAAATTATCTTTAAAAAAAAAAGACACCGTTACTTTTATCTCCAGATATGTTAGATTGTTGTCAGCCCTTTACTTCCAGTTAGAAAAAAATAAACAAAAAAAGTTTCTCCCCCCATTTGTTGAATGGAATAACCCCCAGGTACAGCCTATAAATATCATACTTTTCAGACTTTCCTTATAAATGCCTAATATGCATGTCACCTGTCCTGGCCTAGCACAGGGAGAGGATAACACAGGTGTGCCTGCAGGTAGTACACACCTGGTCAGGAATGTTGGTTTATTCCATCACCATGGTAACAGTGTTCGATACACACAGTCTGAAGTTGGTCCACATGTTCAAAATGCAAATACGTACATTTACACAATGGGGGTGATGTCTACAAAGTCACAGGCATATTTACAGGCACACTGGCTCTGAGAACTCTGTAAAAACATTCTCAAAATATCCCTGGCACAATTCCCTTGGCAAAACATACATGGGGATAACACATACGAATATCGTGCAGTATTTCTGTATGTAACATTATGCCACACTGTACAAGGTATTCACAATATGTACGTTACATGTTTGCACACTCTCAATATGGGTTTACAGTTAACACATAGGTAATGTGGCCTCAGAAATAAAGTCCATAGTTACATGTACAATTTACACCTACACTAATTTTCTACTGCACATTATGTCATCATGCAAGCAAAAAGCAAGGACCACATCATATGGTACAATTATAGTATATGGTGAACTGGGGTTAGTTTAATTGCAATCATTCCCTTATGCAGCTAGGCTACAAATCTATTGTCTTTAAGATATCTTTAATTTTTACTCCCTCCTCTAACTCTGCTCTGATGGGCAGATTTACACTCTACTTACTTTGCACCAAAAAATTCCATAACGATATAATAATTACTTTACAAAGCTTCTCTACATTTACAATTATTGTGGTGCATGACTACATGCAAAACCACCACCCTAAGGGGAAAATATGACAAAAAATCCAGCCTTTTCCACATTTTCAACTCACATTCCATGTCCATTTACCATCGTTGAACTTAAATACAATTGAATGTAAAACTTAAGTCAGAAAGAGAAGTAAAGTTAACCATCTAATTTGTGAACTATTGATAACAGTATGTTTTTGTGGATACAAGTATATATATAACAGAATGATTCAACAAATCAATTCGTATTTCATAAGTAACTTAAAGATTTTGTGACAAATGTCAAATCAGACCCCATCTTCTTACAGCTGATTCAAGTGTTCAACACTTTTTCCAGTGACTCGATCAACTGCCTCAATTTACTCTCAACCTGAGCATCCATTCAACCTCAAACAACTTCTTCAACATTGTTCTGCTATAGCCACAAAGGCAAGCATTCTACCTCTCAATGGAACAGCAATCAGATACTAGTAATGCACTGGAAGCAACCACTGTTTCTCCTTTCCTTTCTCTGTTTTTACCAAAAGATTCTCTACAAAAAACACAACAGCTGACCATTACACTCTCTTAAGTGCAGTGGATTTCAGTCACATATCACTAGTAACCTTCAACATGTTGAATGACCAGAGAACTCACACCAGTCCAAAGGTGTGGATTCGCCAGCAACATCTTGAAGGTTAAGAAATATGAGCAGCAAGCACAGGTCTACATCAACATTTTGACATACTTCTTGAAGCTGTCAATACTTTGCCATTCATTATGATCATTTTCAAGAAGCAATATTCAATTACACACCAGGACACTTGAAAACCACACAGAAAGGTCTTGAAGACTAATCGTTGTCTTTGACATTGCTCACGACACATTTGAAGAGTACATCGAGTCCTCCACCATACAATAATTGCATTTTTCCTTTTGTAGCAAACTCTGAGAGGTAGATACATAGTCGAGTGGTATGGTCTAAGCAATGTGAATGCCGCAACAGCTTTGACTACCATCTCCACCACTACCACACAAGTGCTTACACCTATCCAAACCTTTCATACAAAAATATACTTTCCCCTTTATACATGTCATTACAACATATCGTATCCTGTTCTACTTACACTTACTCTTCATGTCTCTCCTTCATGCTTTCATTAGTAGTTCTTTGTTAAATTCTGTTATATTTAGTGTATTATACAATGTTTTTGTTATTTTTTGTTGTTGTAGTAAGAACAAAATATTATATACAACCCTGTACTGTAATTGCATTTGTACATTTGTTACATTTATGCCCATATTTTTTTATCATTTGAATTTATTTATTCACAGCATATGATGAATGCTATTTATAAATAACTATATGTTCAAACTATATGTATATGTTCAAATTGAAGATCATTTACTACATATCAAATTTGTCCTAAAGAGAATATGAAAGAAATGAGAAACCTAACCTACATAGAACCAAATTTATAATACAAATTAATGCACATCTTTTTCTCTTTTTTTTTGCTGTTTTTCTTGTTTGTATAATACTCTCTCTCTTGTATGATACAGGATGTTATGTCTTTCAGCCACTTGGATTAATCATCCAGTACAGTGGCATCTCTACAAGTTCTTTCCAATTTCTTATCAACAATGCAGAAACCTTAGAACATACCCAAGATCCATGTAAATCTGTACAGGTATTTAAAAATGATAGCTGTAACATGGAAAGCCCCACCCTTAGGATGTTGCAAAAATGTACATGGTTATGTGATTTACAATGAGCCAGTCTGTCTGTACAACAATAGTGGTTTAAGATAAGAAAATATGACAGTAGTGGAAATAGCCATGAGAGAGTATACCTTTGGACAGATTTGTACAGTTGGACGATTTGTACAATTGTTCTGTTAAAGTTTTCACATTCTATTTTCTTTTTTTTTGGGGGGGGAGGGGTATTTTACAAACATTGCATCAATTTACAGCTAGTCTTATGTCCTGTATTGCTTCATTCTTAAATATGACCAACATTCACAAAGCAGAACTTCCCTATCAAAAGAAAACTCAGAGATCTAACATATGTACTTTTTCATTACTACTTAAGTTTAATGTTTAAATATCATAAATCAAAATAAATAGGCCCATATGCAATTTTAACTTTATATCTAAACTCCGAAATAACAGATTTCAAAGTTTATATAATTGAAGAGCTATATACAGCAAATACAGGTATTTTTTTGGTGTATTTTTGTTGTATGGTAACTAATATGATCTTTGAAATTATGTACAGTAATTACAGAGGAGAAAGAGATGTACATGTACAGTGGTTACACATCACTTGAAGTAAGTGTACAGTCCGTTGGTGCCTGAGACGTAGCCGACGTTGGCGTCCAAGGCTAGTGGTTTGCTGCCCTTGTTGTCCTGTCCTGGTTGGGAGGGGTTCTTTGGTCGCGGCGGCGCTCGTACCACGTTAGCGTACGACATGGTTGTAGGAGTAGCGCTGGCCGTCTCCTGACGCACTGGGAGCGCCCCCTGGACACTCACAGTGGGCTGGGGGAACTGCAGGGAGATAAATGTCAAGTAAGGCAAATTTTCCCTGAAATCAAACACAGTATGAAACATACATGTAGATACATGGATACATCTGGTAGTAGATTCCACAAGTCGTCAGGTTTTCAGTATGGTTATATTGTGTTAAAACAGGTACAGCAACCTCCAAAATGCAGTTTCAGAAATGGAGTGAAAGACCATAAAGGTACCTAAAAATAAGTAAAATTGTAAGAAGTGATGTGGTCAGCAACATCTTTACACAGCTGCCCAGGGTTCTTTCAATCTAAATTCAATCTTCAAAGTTTCTTCCTCATCACCCTTTTAAAACCCTTCAGTTGAAGGATTTTCACACATTGCTCTCTTTTGGAATATATAAACACCCCCAAACTCTACTGACTACAAGACAACATAAAGTGGATGACCTCCTGTGGTACCTGCGTAAGAAAACGTAGTGCTTCTGGAATATCTGCCTGGAGGTGCTGTCGTTGTTCCGTTGTCTGACCAGGTGTAAGGAAAGGTTGTCCCTGCTGTGGAGGTTGTCCCGGAGGATATCTGCCCATGGGCTGTTGTACCTCCCCACCTCTGGCCACGTGGCGCTGGTACAGGGGTGTCCCTTCCCTCATCCTGTCTGCCACCAGCTCCCGCTGAGCAGGGCCAGGACCAGGAGGGAAGTCCTGTTGAGCTTTGGCCTGCTGCTGCCGGATGAACCTGGGCGGTGGCTGGTAACTGTAGCGACTGTTGGGAGCCTGGCGTTGGTCGGTAGCTAACTGTGCAAGCGCGCTGTTCTCGCCAAGGTTTGGCGCCTGCATGGCGTTGTAACCACGGTTGCCCTGTAGACTGGCGCTATCTGTACCGCTTCCTCTCTGCATGCCTTGCATCTCCGTAGGCATCAGCCGCCCCGCTGCGTTAGAGCCACCAATGGCTTGGCTCACACCACCAACAGCCTGTCCACTGCCGCCGAGTGGAACATTAGCCCTATCCATGTTCTGGTTTCCTCGACCGAGAGGTTGGTTTGTATTTCCCATACTCAGCGCTCCTCCACTCCCCATCGACTGGCCGTCTACCCCCATACCGAGGTTGGCTCCCCGGAAGGGTTGGTCACCTCGCAGGAACAATTGCCCACCGGCGCTGACCGGTAGATGTCCACCCGGCCTGGAGTCCCTGTTCCCGGTAGGTTGGGTACCGGCAGTGAAGTGCTGCTCCCCTATGGTAGGTGCAGTGCCAGGTCCTCGACTGATCAGGCCTTGCTGCATGAACCTCCCTTCAGGTGGTACACCCCGAGGAAATCCTGAACGGGAAAAACAGAATAAAACCAACACATTAGCAATAGTTGCAATTCAAAACTAAATAATTCAACACAACAGGTATATCTTGAACAGGACACCACCTTATTGCAACAGTAGCCAGTAAAAACAGACCAGTTTTACAAAGTAGAAAAATGTCTTTCATGCAGAAAGACAAAAAGATTGCTATAATTACAACAATAATTCATTCAGTTTTGCAGGGACTTAAAAGGTACTTAAAAGTCGAAAAGTATGAGAATGACGCATGCCTACACACAAAAAGACAAAAGGTTTTAGGGGAAGGCCCTAAAAATCCTGTCTTGAAAAACATGCAAGAGGAATCAATGTCAATCGCTCATTTGACTAATGGCAACAGTAGCTGACTGGTTCACACCTTTGACGGCAGGATCGGAAATGTTTTGTTCACAACCTGGTCGCCAAGCTTTCATACCAGTCATTCCCACGATGACGCGTCTTACTGACACAGCCCTCTCAGTCCCTTCTTTGCTATATTTTCGTCTATTCCGCCACCATTATAATACAATACCAAAACTAAAGTCATGCAAGGAAATATCACCTGCCAACATTCCTGGGCCTTCCCCGCACCAGGGACGCACAAAACTCGTCGCCATTTGTAAACAAAATCCGTCCTTCCCTACGTACATTATTTGCACCACACACGCACAAAATTACCCGACAGAAAACGGATAGTTTGTCGATGAAGTACACTATTTATATTTTTCATTCAAAACACATCCATAGAAGCAATGAAGTAACACTCCCTTTGCTACATATTTGCACCCTTGATTGGGAAGTGTAACTAACCAGCATGACTCGGAAATATCAACCTTCGTTTTCCGATTTAAATTTATTCTTTCTAATAACGAACACCTTACACCCTTGTATTTTCATAATGCACTACTGTTTGTGGTTCGATATTGGCGGTAACAGAGAATAATTGACCCCTCAGAAAAAGCAACCTTCGTTTCCCGGTTTGATAACGTAATTTCATACTATTCTTTCTAATAAGGAACACCTTACACCCTTGTATTTTCATAATGCACCACAGTTCATGATTCAATACAGGCGATAACAGAGAATAATTGACACCTCAGAAAAGCAACCTTTGTTTTCCGATTTGATAAGTTAAACGTATTCTTTCTAATACCGAAAACCTTACACCCTTGTATTTTCATAATGTGGTACAGTTCGTGATTCAATACGCGGCGGTAACAGAGAATAATTGACACCTCGGAAAAGCAGCCCTCATTTTCTGATTCAATAATGTATTCTTTCTAATTACGAACACCTTACACCCTTGTATTTTCATAATGAACTACAGTTTGTGATTCAATACAGGCAGTAACAGAGAATTGACACCTCAGAAAAGCAACCTTCGTTTTCCGATTCAATAACGTATTCTTTCTAATTACAAACACCTTACACCCTTGTATTCTCATAATGAACTACATTTTGTGATTCAATACAGGCGGTAAAAGAGCACAAACAGCCTGCTTGATGTACCGAATGTATGGGCTTGTGCTCGATGATGCATGGGAACCCACTGGCGTCCTTGATAGAAAAATAGAAATAAAATCGGCACATCACTTAACATAAATTAAATATAAAAAATATAGAAATATAACTATTAATAATTTAAAAGCAACCACTTAAATCAAACTGAAGTGAAGAAAGGGGACCATTTGGCGGGGCAGCTGGATTAGACCGGTCGGCCCTCCAGCTTGTTTACAAACCGATGCCATGTTTATGTGCCGAAGGTATCGGTTTGTGCCTGACGTACATGGTAAACCTCTGGAATCCTTTGCTTGAAAACGGTACATAACTATACAAAAAAAAAATTTGAATTTCACTAAAACACACGGAAGGAAATCAAATTTGTTGAAGTAGAGGTTAAAGAGGGTGTTCTTGTTTTACAGCAGAGCTGGATTAGACCTTCTCCTTTGTTTACAACTGACATTTTCCCGTCGGTTCCCTTTTGAAGTTTGTAACATTATTTTACCGGAATGTATTTCTAAAGAGGTACAACCTTTTTTTTTAAGGCTAATCTACCAGTACTACAGCTCACTTGAAGAATCTCACATCTGAACAGATTATCGGCCAACTCGCGAGTTGAAAATTGCGCCAATTATCGAGTTACGATTTGGCCGCATTTCTGAACTAAAGTCTGCTAATCAGCCTCTTTGATACCAATGATGAGAGGTCGCTGTAAAGAACCACAAAAACAAAACAGAGGAAATATTTCAAGATTTACAACACTTTTAAGTACATACATCAGGTGTTCACACACAAGATGAAGCTGTGCACTCATACCTTGTTGTCTCTGCTCCATGCTGCCTAAGTGAGGCCCACCCGGTGGGGCCGGGCCTGGCTGTGACGTGGGGCTGAGGTGTTCAGGAGGGAACATGTTGGGCCCTGTAGGCCGCATGGGCTGGCCTGGATATCTGTGGAGCATGGGCAAACGTTAGCACAAATACAGCTATGGGCTCACATTGAACATCAGAGTTACAGGTGCAAGTTATAGCAACCATTGTTACAGACCGGGTGCAAACATTTACCACAATTGTATACTTTACTTACAGGTTATGAATTCCCATCACTTTGGTTACATTTACTGAAGACTCATATAGACATAACCTATAAAGGAACTATAAAAAACACTGACTCTTTGGATTACTTGCACCATCAGTTTTGTAATTGTCCAGTACTGTCACTGTTTAAGATACTGAATGAAACAAAATGACTTTGTTGACCAGTTGTTCTATATGCCATGATTAAGATTTTGTTGCTGTAGGTGTAAAATTTGTATTTCGAATGCAAAAACTATGTGCATATTAACAATATCACACTCTAATTACCAGCAATGTTATATTTTATTCCCTCTTATAGTGCACCACAGAAAAGAAACGAGGCAAAAGGCAGCAGCCAGAAGTTCAGCACCATGGACAAGACCAATGTAACAATGGGCACAATTCATACTAGTGCTGCCATTCTTTTGAACAATAAACCATTTTTGATTGACTGATTGTTGTATGATCAGTTACATCCACATAATTTGCCTTACCTGGTCCCTTAACAACAAGACTTACAGGTGTGAATATTCATCACCTGAATATCAGGTTACAGTCGAATAATTTCTTTGAAATCCTTATTCAGTATACCACTTTGCAGACTTGAAACAATAAAGTCTGAATTATAATGGTATTTACATACCTACACAAACCTTACTGGAGAATCACTCCAGAAGGTTGTGTGGTTAAAAAAGATTTTCCCTCACCTGGCCATATGATGTGGTCCCACACTCTCCACGTGTGCAGGCGGCATGCTTCCTCTCCACCCCGCCTGCTGCTGCCGCTGCTGCTCTGCCGCCTCGCTCAGCCGCTGGGCCTCGAACATCTGCTCCAGGTTTCGCCGCGGGTTTGCCCCGGCCGCTTGACCCAGCCCACCGAACATCCCCAGCCTGGCGTTACTGGAACTCCCCACCCCGGGCTCCCTCCCTTCCGTGTGATCCTGGGCTCTCCCTTCCATGACTGGCGGTGCCATGCCGGGGTAGCGCTGAGGCTCCTCCATGACTCTGGTGGGCAGGTTGAACTGTCGTCCCTGCGAGGGGTTTTCCCTGAAAGGCGAGACGGGTGGGGCCACTCCCTGGGGGTGGGAGGGGGTCATGAGGGGTGACGTGGGGGACTCGCTACCACTGGCTGACTGGTTTGTGGGACTTGGTCTGGGCTGGATGTTGCGAGCGGTGTGGTTGAACACAAAGCCACGCGATGAAGCAGCGTTGTTTGACGGCGCGCTGGCTCCGTCTGGCCCACGTCTCTTCTGACTAGATGCCCCGCTTCCAGCGGTAGGAGATACAGGCTCTGTCCCCCGCGACCTGTCGGGAACCTGGCCAGCGACATTCCCACCTCGACTGGCATCGCCCTGTCCCTGATCCGCCATGCTGGTGGGGGTGGTCGGGTGTGTGCCCGTCGTGGGAGGGGCCACGGCACCCTGCTGTTGCAACAGAGGGTTCACAGCAAAGGGGTGCATGATGGGGTGGTGGGGGAAGACCCGTGGGTCTACGGGGAGCAGCATGTGGGTGTTGTAGTGCGGAGGGATGGGTCGGAAGGGTCGGATGGGCAGGAGCATGTTACTGCCATACGCCGAAGGCACATACAGTAAGCTAGCACCGGTGTAGGGGTCAATGCGCTGCACGGGGCTGGGAGGTTTCCCGAAGGTTGGTCGTGGCGCGACGGGCGGCGTAAAAGCCCGCATGGGGCTCCCCGTCGGACCGATGGGGACCTGTCCATCAGCAGGGTGGCGTGGCAGAAACGGCTGGGCTCCTCGCGGAGACACATTCCAGTTCCTAGGCGCCCGTGCCAGCTGGGCCATCTGTAAGGCTCGCGGGATGAACTCCGGCGCCAGCGGGTTCAGCACGTAAGTCTTCTTCAGCTCTACCCCGTCCAGCTGGGCCTTGATGGCCGCCCAGGTGATGCCGTGCAGGCTGGCCGCCTCGCTGCACTTCTCCAGGTACACATCCCACAGTTTCCTGTACCCAACAGAATCATGAATGGATGTAACTAACATCTATCAGCAGGCA
The DNA here is from genome assembly GCF_000003815.2 of Branchiostoma floridae. Taxonomy (NCBI): domain Eukaryota; kingdom Metazoa; phylum Chordata; class Leptocardii; order Amphioxiformes; family Branchiostomatidae; genus Branchiostoma; species Branchiostoma floridae. The sequence continues at coordinate 15,601,926 of NC_049991.1, read as the reverse complement.
GATTTAGCGACACCGTGATAAAGTGCAAATGAAATGGAATTTAATCTATCATTCATGTTAAATTTATTCTCTTTGAGTAAACTGTCTACTGCAGTCTTTTGGTTTGGTGGGACAAATTTGTAATGGATTATGACATCACCGGCCTTACTAGCTAAAGGGGGAGAAGCAAGACCTTTGGCAACAACTACCAGTACACAACAAAGTCAGAGGAAATAGTCTTGATAATATAGAACAGGAACACATCAACAGCTAATGAAATAAAGCCACCACAACCATCATAGACATGGTATTCTACACACCTGCATTTGCCCACAGAGAGTACAGCTACAGGGTCGCCCACCACAGCCACGAGGGACTGGGCACGGGTTATGGCGGTGTTCAGCAGCTTCGCGTCAGACAAGAAGCCGTAGTCGAGCTCCTGCTCCTTGCTGACGCTTTCTGAGACGCTTTTGCACGTGTGTCTGGTTCGGACAGTGCTCAGAAACAGTGCGCGGAATTGCTTCCCTAAAGGATTAGAGATCAAGAACATTTACTTTGTAGGACTAATGAGCATGAACTGCATTTCGAGAAAGTGCATGACTGTCTTGTCAATATATCATACTGTGTGGCTTCATAATACTGTAAATGCAGAAATGTTCGCAGTGGTTTATGTTTGTGGTTTTCGCGGTGACCACTTCACCACAAACTTAAAACCACTGCAAACATTTTACCATTATAGTATGAGACTGCAGTCTATGGCGCTACCGCGAACTAACCATGTAAATCCCTGCGAACTTAAATGCATTTACAGTACACCGGGATATGTAACAGACTCACTGCAAAAAGATTAAAGATTGCTTTCAAATGTCATCATTTTGCTTTCCAGTTTTTTAACTCTTACACAGAATGCTCCATAGAAACTACACAACAAAAATAAGTAAGGTTCTAACCTTGAACGTTGAGAACCCTCTCCACGCTGACGTTGTACAGTCGCTTCTTGCGCAGCTCTCCGCGGATCCTGAAGACCTGGTCGGAGTACGGTGTGACCACTCCGATGCTGGACTCATCTACGGGACCCCACTCCTCCGGCCACTTGTCCTGTAGTTCCTTCACTCGCTCCACAACCTCAAACACCTGAAACAGGTGCCAACAGCCATATGGGTGATTCTGTAATCTCTTGTAATATCAACAAACATGTGTCATGTAGACTAACCAAAATCAAAGGGTTCTTCATCAAACAATGGAACATTCCAACCAAAAACTACCTTCAGGTATCTACCTTCAGGTTACTATGGCCTAATTTAGTGATACACTTCTTAACCTCGTAACTTGAGCTCTTCTGTTTTTGTGTAACGTACAACCTTGAGTGGCTTTTTAGCCACTTTAGATGGTTACTTTTAGAAGACACAGGCAAAAAAAATATATTGGTTAGGGATGGGTATTCAAAGCAGGGTATAAACAGATCTAAAAGTGTCCTCTTTTGACCCCAAAAAGGACTAGTCCTTACCTCAGCATTATTGTAGAAGGAGGTGCTGTTCTGGTTCTGTACATCCTCCCCCCGAGCAGTGAAGAAGGTGAGTGGGAAGTGCACCTTGTGTCGCGGCTGTTTACCACTGGCTACCAGCTTCCCTTCATAGAACAGCTTGGATGTGTACTCAATGATACTCTGGAGAAAAAAAATGACAGACAAGACAAATGAGTGGCCTGTCATCTATCAGTTCTTTCTTTGAAATTCTTTCTTTCATCACATTTTACTGCGGTTTAATGGTTTATAGCACATGGCCTGAGTGTGCACAAGGTAATGTGAAAGTGATGTGTATTGAATGATACAGACACAGGATATAAGACATACAATTGTTCTATCACATACAGTCAAACTTGTATTCAACAACCACTCAAGGGACCAAGGAAATATGGTTGTTCACTGGAGTTGGTTGTTGGATAAAACTGGGGTCGGTTGGCTGGTTGGTTGGTATACAAATTACCATAGGCATCTGCTTGTAGGTAATGTATTACTGTTACCAAGGAGGTTAAAAAAGACCAATAGAAAAGTCATACTGATGAAGTTTTGACCCCCAAAGAGTATATTCAATTCAACTCAGCAAAGAAATGCAAAATAATAAAAAAAATGTTACAAGAAAACATGCTGAATTGTCGTGTTTACAAGTAATGTTACATTTCGTACTACAAGATGTCCAAATTATGCATTGACAACTATACGTCTCCATGTTGTTATGTAAACTAATTTCAAGAAACCATTGTTTAACCATCAGAGCTGTGTTTGTCTATCAATCAAACATGTTCTGTTTGTTAGTTGTCTGTTCCTTAAACAGCTAAAACAAGCTCTTTTGTCAGTATGTCAAAATTCCCACTGATGTGCACAGTGTTAAATATGCTTCACTGATTTTCACTGACATGTTAGAGTTGAAAAACAGTAAAAAAAACTGTTAAGGACATTATTTCTAACAGATTTTTACTGATGTTTACATGGTGTTATTGTTGTGAGGTTTAGTGTGGATCAAAATTGTTTCTGATGCAAATGTCAGAGCTTACAGAAGCACTCATTTTAAAATGGCTGCTGCTGGGATGGATCAGACACAGCAACTGTCTCTCAATTTTGGTTGTTGAGAGGGGTGTGAAAGACCCATGGGGACTGCAAAAATGTGGTTGCTGGTTGGGGTGAGCAGTTGGTTGTTTAAAAGAGGACCATTACCATGCAAAATAGGACGGGACCGTCTCAGAGTGGTTGTTGACTGGAGTTGGTTGGTGGATAGAGTTGGTTGGATGGGCAGGTTTGACTGTATCTGTTATTTCTTTTACAGCCTTCATGCCCTTACTTAGAGTTCATTAGGAAGTCGCCCACGTAATTCATAACGTCTACTAACATCAACAATAAACATGACTTGCTGCAGTGAGAAGTAGAACAAATTATTGCCCTAAGGAAGGTGACAGAATGTGACCAAAATTTCCGTCTGTTGTAAATATCTGGTTGTGAATAAAGAACTTTGTTATGTAAGTTTTTATAATGCTATTTCTGTAGATGAATGGAGTTCTGGAAGTGCCCCCTACCTGGTGTGAGCGGTAGTTCTCCACCAGCAGGATCTTACAGGGGTGGTTGGAGGGGTAGTTGTGGTAGAGCCGCTCCAGCAGAGACATGTGCAGGTTCCTCTCACGGGCAAAGTCTGAGTACACGTGTGGGCTCAGCTGGAAAGCACAGTGGAAAGAATATTTCATGCAGGTCAAAAGGTCTTGTGATACCAAGCCCTTCTACAAAGGCTAACATCACATTTCCAAATCGGGGCCAGGACAGGCTGTTTGTGAAAATGACAAGTAGAAATTTATACGTAAAAATTTGCACAACTAATGCCCATGAATATTCTAGATCTCTTTATGTTTTGTGTAGTTCTGTGTCGTTTATATTACGCTGCCAGGCCCCAGTTTGGGAATGTGATGCAGGCCTAAAGCCTAAAGGGAAAAGATCCAGTGTGTGAATGCATCTGGGCCTCAGATTTTGGGATGCAATCACAAATAAGATGCCACTGTTGTCCAAGAAGTCAAAGGGCTACATTTTCATAGACAAAATTTCTGACAAAAGGTTCCAAATGTTGACGGTGGGATAAACTGCTTAAGACCAACACAACATTCAGCTCAAATGTCCAACCATCAAAAATTATCCTTTCAGTTTTCCATCAAACAACATACAAAGTATTGCCTAGTTTCCTGCAAGGAGCCTGATCCCAGGGTTTCCTAACTAGGTACCAGAGGTGAGACAAACCTGCATGTGATCCCCAGCCAGGACGATGCGGGTGGTGCTTGTTGCCAGGGCAACAGGCATGATGGTCTCACACTCCATGGCCTGGGCTGCCTCATCAATTAGAATGTGGGTAAAGGTGCCTGGAGAAATACAATGTTGGGTTGGTAACAACAAATGTTCATCTTTTGTTAAATGTTCATCATGCATATACCAACTATAGACACATATACCAACTACAGTTTTACTCTGTTATACAGTTGCTGAGCTTGCTTATATTGCACTGAATGACCTGTCACACCTAAAGGACCAGTTGCACATCTGACTACAAGTGTTGTTTAAGGCTATCTAGTGAAGATGCTCCTACAGAACTTGACGGTAACAAGACCTGACCTGGTTCGAGCTCCAGATGACACAGGTAGCGGGAGGTGCTGAGGGTGGCCACCACCACGCGGTGTTTCATCACGTCCTCCCGGGTCGGCATCCGGAAGTTGTAGCCGCTGTCAGAGATCAGACAGTAGCCCTGGACGATGGGGTGAACGGTACGCACCCAGCGGTTCCGGTAGTACACCCTGAGGGGTCGCGCCTCCTCGTGGTTGGTCAGGACGTACGGATGAAGGTACTCCTTGATATACAAATCAGCAGCACTACAGGAGCAGTACAAGAAATCGTGTTAATACAGTATAAAAGACTGGGTACGAAAGTCACAGTTTCTATATCTGTATTTGTATAGCTGGTATAACCGCCTTTCGATGAAACACATCAGCTTAGCTGGCACGGCATTGCAGTAGCTGGTTATTATAGCTTACATTACACTGAGAGACCAAACACACCTGCATGTAACTTTTGATCATTTGACTGCAAGTGTTGTTTTAAGCTAACCATTGCCATTGCACAAACAGAACTTGATAGCAATAGTTCTAGGAATGAACTTAAAGCTCTGATATGCTTTTCATAATACATAACAAACTTATATGACATTTCCTAATGCATCTTAAGTGGCTTTCTCAAAATTTTTGGAAAACATTTAAGCTAAACATTGGTAGAAAGTATAAAAAGGTCCAAACACAATTCAATCTGACAAGAGATTTACTTCCGGGCGTTTCAAGTGACATCCATCACTCAGTGTCACTAGTGTAGATCAGCATCACTAGTGTAGATCAATGTCACAAATGTACAGAAAGGTTCAGTTAATTTTCTCACCTATTGGAATGTGTACAGATGAGGATGCGAGTGTTGGGTTGTTTGAGGATCTGCTTGGCTGCCTGAGCCAGAGTGAAGGTTTTGCCTGTGCCGAAGGGTCCACACAGCAGGATGGGGGGCAGGGGCACAGTCAGGGATGACGTGATGGCCAGGATAGCCTCCTTCTGCTTGGCATTCAGCCGCAAGTCTAGGTCTTCACTCCACTGTCTGTTAAACAAGTAGGTCAATGAACCATAAAACGTGCTGTATGCAAATATTTGAACATTGGAAGGACCAAATCGAATGGAGACTGATGGACAGGCTGATAGACTAGCCCTTCAAACACATCAAAGGATGGAAGGACTGTCCAACAGACCAACTGACAGAAAGACAGCTACAAACTGAACTATAAACCAAACGAATGACGGAACAACAAAACAAACAACTTGACAAGCACCCAAGCAAATAAAAAGCTCTGCACTTTATATTTTGTACATTTAATGGGCTTCCCTCATAATAAACAGAAAGGGATACTAAAAGTTAGGAAAATAGTAACTTAGCTTTAATTGACTTGCTGATGTTTGTCAATTAACATACAGTGTGTATGCACAAACTATAAAGAGCAAAATGAAATCAAATCTACTAATACATTGTGCTGTTTTATTACATTACTTAAATACATCATTCCTTGGCAACATTCCTATGTCTCTACTTCTACTTCTACTACTACTTCTACTACTTGGTAAACATGAACAAACGTTCCTAGACTAACAACCGAGTTGCAGGCTGACTGCACCTGTGTGGATTCCATGGAATGTTAGTGGGGCGTTGCACCTCTGGGAAGAGGATGGACATGTCTGGCACCTTGTCTACTGCAAAGTGCATCTCACATATGGGTAACCTGACAGTGGGGCAGAATCACAACAATAAGTAAAAAAACAAACAATAAACTATAAAACATACAAGTTGACATTTAGTGTTGCACACTTTGATGTTTCATGAACGACAAAAAAATCCTTTTCAATGTTGAACATCCAAGTCTACTTACAACAAACGTCGATGTAGGTTATACATCCAGGTAATAAGATACCATATCCAGTTGCTTGAGTAAAACTACTTTTTGGTGTACTTACAACAAAGATTTTTTTCTAACGAGTGTGTTCAATGCAAGGCAAATGAATTATCTTGTAATTTTTTATTTCAGGTAAAAGCTATTCCTTGAAAAATAACATGTTTATCATTTATGGCCAACAAAGTTCTCTAGACAAAACCAATGATTTTCAGCTATAAAAATTCAGTGGACTGTCGACCACCTTCCTCAGGGCAATTCACACTGTATCATTTAGCGCTACTGAAATTGAAATTGTCAGGCAACAATTGTTGAGCAAGAAATCCTGGATAGAATGTGTTAGGAGAGACATCAAAATAAGCGGTTTAACTAGAGTGAACCCACTGGACAGAGCTGCATGGAAGCACGGTGTGAAGACTAGCCAACTGCTGCCTACCTGTGTCAGGGACCCCAGCAGCAGTATAATCAAATACTGGATACTACTACTACTGTAGAGTGAGCTGACCTGTTGAGTTGTAGCTGCATCTCTGCCCTCATGTCCTTGTCTGCCATCAGCTTCAGGTCTGACACACACTTGGCCGACACGCGCAGGAAGATGAAGCCCTTCCCTTTCTCCTCCACGACTGCCTCGTATATCGTGTCAGGAGACGAGTCCTTCCCAGCCATGGGCGCCAGCAAAACAGCTTGGACACTGAATGGAAGGGCTTTCCAAGTTAGCACTTGTCTATTGTTCTGTATAACTAGAAGTGATTGTTTAAAGAAGATGATACTTTCTAATATTACTTCAGAACTTACATACTACGTTTACAGATGGCTGTAATGGCTGACGTTAGAAGTGATTGTTTAAAGAGATGGTACTATCTAATGTAACATAAATGATAAGGGCTTACTTAGATGGCTTAAAATATTCATGTACACATTGTTTTTAACAAGTAAGGCTTCTACTTGTACCTGGCTAACCTCTAACGAAAAAGACTCAAGTGGTTAAGGCACACTACCAGGGAGATCTTGACCTTCACGACCGTTCTTTGTGTCAAATTCAAACAGTACATTTTCCTACCAAACCTTTCAAAAATTACTCACTAACTAAGGTATATTGCATTAGGACAATACATAACATACATGACAAAGTCACTCCTTGCTGTTAACACTAACAGAGAACAAGACCAAAACAAAAGAAGGTCCCACCTGTTGAGGATGAGTCGCCCTGCCATGGTGTCCTCTGACAGATCCTCTATCAGTTTGACTCGTGAGTACAGCTCCCCTGACTGGGCGTACTTGGCACCGCTGGTCCCAGGTAGCAACATGAAACTCTTCACCATTTGCAGCTGAACCTTCATGTTGAACCTGCATAAAATAATGCACTTCAGTTAACCCTCATCCAGCTGAGGCAGCTCTTGGCAGCGGATTTAATATGGATATGGGGTTAGGCAGTAAAAGAAGGTTAACTTGTCGTATCGTCGCCGTATCCATCGTCGTATCCATTTTGTCGTACCCATACATACTGTGTGTATAATCTATATCAACATTGGTTTTATAGTTTGCTTTCCATTCCTGGCCTAAAACATCTTCAACAAACTAACATATACATCATCTAAATAAGAGTACAATTTGTAATGTCTTTCATTATCTACTAACAGTCTTGGGCCAAACAAATACAGCAACTGTAATACAAAAAGGCAAGTCATGTTACATCATACTAAAAAAATATGCAAGGTGATTCAATGTTCACTTTCAAGCCTTTAAGATACGTTTGGTAACATCTCTAAATTTCAGACAGCTCTCATTAGGTAAGTCACATACTATATGGAAGGTGATTCAATATTCATTTTTTATGTTCTGTACCATCCAAATTTCAGAGAAACAGCATTCATTCAAGTTAAAATCTAAAACATAGAAACATGGCTTGAGACCTGCTGATCTCCTTGTACTGTGCCATCTCCTCTATATACAGCAGATCGTGCATCCGCCCCTTGTAGTTGTTCTTGGTCAGTGGTCCGTCCAGCACCTCTCGCGTGAACAGCTGCTCGGGGGAGGCAGGCGGCGTGTAGAACGACATCAGGCCCTTGTCGTTTTCCGTCGCATCCGCGGGTTTGGGGACAAACTCGATGATGGTCTTGTTGGTGTTGCTCCAGCGCTCTCCTACGCATAACATGCTATTTCGAACCTGTAGGGAAACATGTAAAGTGAGGACTGCATCTTACCTACCCAATATGATGTAGACAATTGTCCACAGCACTTTCTCAGCTACAAGTACAAATATAAGGTAAGACTGTAGCATTTATCATAATTATATACAATATACATTCACTAAGGGCTATCTTATCATTGCTAGATCTAAAGACGATACATTCTTACATTGCAAATAAATCCTGGGGTCTGATAGACACTGCCTTAACATCACTGCCATACATTACCAGCATCTTGATTGTGCTATATCTCATAATCAAGGTAATGAGACAGTATAGACAGTAGACTGTTCTTGATTGTACCTCATATCATCCCTTACAAGTACCTTGCAAATCTTGATTGTATCTCACGTTATCCAGGATAAATAGTAAAGCAAATACGGCATATTTCACTCAATATCCCTTTACATGCAAAAAAAAATAGTCTGTTCCAAACACTTCCCTAGGCAAATAGTATATAGAGGTTCCAACATAACTTCTGCCACAAAAATTAACTATTGCAAAGTCATCTTTTCTGAAATGAGAAAGTTACTCAATGTATTTTGTATTTCTCTCCCATGACCAGCCCTTTATAATAGCCATAGCTGGTTGGGCGACCATGGCTACCTGTAATGCTAGCCAAACAAATAGATAAAGTACAGACAGTAGAGCTTTTTACCTGGTTTAGCCGGTTCATTTCTTCTGAAGAAGCCACATCCACACAAACTCGCTGCAGCAGCACCGGCTCCTGGCTGCCCCCGAAGTCGAACACCACAGACTGGCGGAAGGTTCCGTAGATGCCGGTATTAAAGACCAGGCGGATGGTGTAGGTGACGGGGCTGGTGGGGGAGCCGGGCGGGTCGGTGCCACTGGCACTCCACTCCTGGCAGTTCAGTTCAGTTTAGTAGAAATTAACTTGCAAATACAGGGCTCGAAATACCTTTTCTGCATACCTGCACTGGTGCAGGTAACATTGAAAATTGCACCAGACAAATTTTTTCTGCACCACTCTGAATTTAGGCAGTATGGATCATGCTAAAATTGTTGAGGAACCATTGCCATTTTTTTCTTTTATACATTAACAGTCAATGCAGCTAATCCGCATACACCTACATCAATAGGAAATTTATGTTTAAAAGCAAGTACATGGACCAGTGCAGGTAAGGTGCAGGTAGACAGCAGAAATACCTGCACAGCTCCAGTTTTACCTGCACTAACCTGCATACGCAGGTGTACATGAAATCTGTTGACTTACGGAGGTGCTGATCTTAACGTACATACTTATGTCCATAATACTAGTTCAACACAGGTAGGATTAAAATCACTTAAAATACAGTCTACAACAGAAGTACCTGGCACATGGGTGGCAGGTTGTGACTGGTCTCCTGCTGGTCCCCATTACTGGTGACACTGGCCAGGTGGAAGTGGGACCGGTGTGCGTCATACAGGAGGGCCACACGGGACAGGTACACTCCAGGCTGGAGGGGTGGCGGTAATTAGAGAGGAAAGACGTTCAGACGCGTAAGCTGAAGCTGGTTTCCAACACACAAAAAAGGGTTTACCCAAATCTAGTTTGAAGGAACTACAATTTGACCCCGGTTAAGAATGATTTCTATCAACAGATGAAATTTAAAGCTCAGACTGATTGGGATGTGAATGTGTTTTAGGTGTGATAAGTCCTTTTGAGTTTGGTATGACATAGATAGCCACCGTTGCATGCCAGCATAGGAAGATCACACAAAACACATGTACATCAACTCTGTGAAGATGCCTCCTGCTCAGCTGAAGATCTGCCCAAGGCTATGGAGGATAGGGATGGCTGGAGGGAGAGAGTCATGTGCATCCGTGCAACCAGCACGACCAGATGATGATGATAATTCAGTGAGAAGCTGGAGCAGTACGCCAAAGACATAAACTTACACCTCCATGTATCTACCTTAGTGATCACCCACTAACATGCACCCATGGAGTGCATATAAAAGCAAGGCTAAAAACCTTACCTTACAGTTGAGGGTGAACGTCCAGGCGTGGGAAGCCTGCTTACTGCTCACAGACACATTCAGCTTGTTGTCAGTAGTCACCATTACTCCTTCCACATGTTCATTCATCTGCATAAAGAGGTCATAAACTCATTAACATTATCCTTTTCATAATTACCAAAAAATGATCTGCTTCTAGACAGACTGCAGCATGGAAAGTATTTGCCAGGCATGTTTGCAGTTTGTTTCATCATCATCTAATGTGCTCTGCTTCTATGGCCGTGTACATGTCCTGCAGTTGCAATCAGTCTTCAATCTGTTTCACTGAACCTTGCATCTAGATTGCAAGTTCATCTAGCGGTCATTTCTTGAGTTTTCTCTAATCATAGCAAATATTCATAAAAGAAGAATGATAAATGATAGATGAATGAAAAGATAAGAAATTATGAAAATCTGTAACAGAGCCACGTACCACAGAGTGTGGGGTAGAGGACGACATCCATCTCTCCAGTAGTTTCTCAGAGTAAGACTCTCCGTTCAACTGCCTGTCTCGCGCCTGCTGGATACGGATCTGTCGGTACTGGTAACGTTCTCGCCACTCTGCGAGCTCGTCCTCAGAATGGGCTGCTGTACACTGGGTCCCAAACTGACAGTTTCCTTGGCTGATGTGCCTGGATTACGGAGCAAATTCAGGGATCAATTCGAATTAGTGTTCTTTCCATCAGCATTAAATTCTACATTTTACTGAATTAATGATAACGACTTTGATTGTATGACACGACACAATATTGCATGAAGCACTTCCACTCATGAATTTTTAGCTAAAATTTTATAACATCTCACAGAAAGAAAATGGCCTATGCGCAGTTTAAATTCTCCACAAGCTACTAAATACATTTAAGTTCATGGGGATTTAATTTTGCAGTAGTGAGAAAAAGGACTGTTTGAGGTGGTTTTAAGTTTGCGGTAGCACCATGCACTGTTAGTCTCCACTGCCATGGAAAAAAATGTTCGCTGTGGTTTTAAGTTGCAGTAAATTTGTAACGCAAAAACTGCAAACATAAAAGCACCGCGAAATTTTTTTTCCATGGCAGTAAGAGACTACAGCGTATTTACTACAGTACTTTCTTTCGCACAATCTCCATGACTACCAATGAAAAGTGCCGATGGGGACTTACTCCTGACAGAGTGTGTACTCGTCTCCTGTGATGCCCCTGGGAGGAGGCCTATGTTTCCAGTCTCTGCCCGAGTCTGACATGATGATGGCCTGATGTGCCAGGCTGGTACAGTGGAGATGCAGGTCCACCTTCGTCTGACACTGGACATCACAGTATGAGCAGTACAGGTTCACATCTGTGCCTGGGGCAGAACATACATCAGGGTTAAGCACTACAAAAAATGTACATAGCTGGATCTATAAATAGAAAACGAATAGAATCTGCAATACGACACATCTGCAATATGTTCTAAAAACATGCCCATGAAAAAGAAAGCATGCTTGGCTTATTTTGAAATAGGATTTCATCCTAATGAAATATCATTTATTTCTATGCTATATCAATGAAGAAAAACAATACAACAAATACATGTAGGCAATTGTGAGCCAAATGATGAATATATACTTAAATAGAAAATAAAAGAAATTCTGATAACTGCAAACAGTGAATGCTAAAAGTTGGTAATAAATAACTTAAGACTGACTCAAAATGAAATTTGACATAGAGGATAAAGCATTATCCTACTTGTTGCAGTGCCTGAGCCCTGTGATGTCTTGCCCAGGTTGGCACTGCTGGGAGACCCGTTCATGTTTGGGGAGTCCCTCTCCGAGCCCTCCGGAGGCTCCCGCTCCTTCCCTGCTGCTGCTAGCTCCTCTTCATCAGCCACCTGCCGACACAAGTCACGCTGACTCAGCAATATAGCCTTGGGGACAACAGGCGTTATCTCACTGTTCCAAGAAAGGATGTAAAAATAGACCACCTACACAGTGTGGGTGTTTAACATACCATTTGCACGGAATAAGCCGCAAGAAGACGGATGGACAAAGTCAACGTGATCGACTGTGTTTTAAAAAGATTTCAATCAAAGAAGGTTAGACTAACCTCATCTTGTAGAGCGTCCACCACCGTCTGGAGGCGAGCCTGCTCTTTTAGAGCACCAGAGTTCTGTGATCAGGATAACCAGCAGAAATGTTAAAATGTGCATTGAAAATGTCAATACACATCTTAAATGAATTGGGCTTAGCAGTTCTCCTCACATGCCCTCCCCCAGGTAATATGAATGCTCGCTCCCCCCACGCATTGACGTATCCAGGTTTGACAGATGATCTTCCAGCTAACACAAAACATGACCTTTGGCATGCTACAGCTGGCATTTGTTGATGCTTTAGAATGTGAGACCAAGGATGTACAAGATCCCTTGTGTATTCTCCACTACGATAACTTATATAACTATGAATTCTTTGAATCCGCAATTTTCTTTTATGCCGTTAGCATTTCAATCACCATTTGTTGTTGGAGTTTAAGCCTTACAGATATACAGAATTTGTGCAAAGCCCTTCAAACTCCAGATAAAGCCAGACTGTCTAGGTCTTCACGGCTGTCTCCATCTTTGAATTTTCTTCTGTCCCACTCATTGTTTGGTAGCCCAAATTGTTAATTTTCGTTGCTAAATCTGTCATTACAAGATACATTTTCATCAGTTTCATGTCATAAAATTTTAAAATTTGGGACAGGTGGGGTGAATCTTTTTTGTCCCAACAAGCAAATTTCTATCCCTGGATGGAAGGATTGGTCAGCCTCAGGGTAACTGATAATTCTCTGGGTCTCACCTGTGGTTCCAAAGCCAGACATTGTTCCACTGCCTGATATGCTTCATGAAATCTTCCCAACTTTCCAAGAGCCTTACTCTTCCTCAGGAGGGCCTCGATGTTTGGACCCAGAGATAAAACTAGGAGGACCATAAAACATGTGTACATATATCAGTATATCAGATGGCAGATGCATACAGTATTCTTCAATATGTGACACAACATTCATGAAAGAACATCCAGGTGCAGAAAGTACTAGATAAACAACTCAGAATTACAAAGCAGTGTATGTATTCTTCAAAATGGGGCACTACATTCAAGAAAGAGTATCATAAAGACATTCATGTCAATTAAGAGTACAAAATATCAGTTACCTTCATCACTGTCATTCACCACCTTCTCATATTGTTTCTAATAAAAAAGTGCAATGGTTTGTCACATAAAATGTTACTTGAACATGTAATATACACTTGATATGATAAATAATAAGAAAGTCAACCCTGAAATACTTTTATAATATTGTAATATTTACAATTTGTTACTTTAACATATTATATACAATTTACATCATAAATCAAAAGAACGACAATCCTGAAAAACTTTTATTATACGGGAACATTCACAGCTGAGGCAGACTAAAATGATAAAAAAATCTCCACAAACTGCTATTTTTCTGTCACGTTTTTTATATCACTCATTGTAACCTGGCAACCAAATTACAGTAAATCTAATTGCAAGGCAAAGTCTAATCACATGTATGTGCTGACCAACTGTGCTAAAAATAGCAGACCCATGATCAAGAAGAGAGGTTGAAGGTATGTTTTTCAGACCAATATATGCACAGGAACCGGTATCTGGCCATCTTGTAGGGTCAGCAAACTTCAACACATGTGAAGGCTACACTGACAAGCCACTGGTACATTCCTTAAGGACAATTAAGGCTTGATGTAGTTGAAGAATTACAAGCATTTCTATTGAATAGCAATATTTTATAAAAGTTTTAAAACCAAAAACACCTTGATGGCACAAAGGAAAACATGAGTGCATGGTACAGATGTTGTATGAAAGCTACCTATGGTGCAAATAAGTGTTGGAAATGACTGTCAAAAATAGCATCCTTGATCCTACATGTGAAAGAATGTGTTAAGGTCCTAACCGTCCTATATAAAGTCTTACCATACGCAGGTAACAGTTGGCCCTGCTGTTCAGGAGGTTTGTTCTCTCACTGACAGCATCAGGGACGTGGGTCAGTAGACTGCTGAGACACTCCACAGCCTTCCCATACTCCTGCTGCCCAAAATATTCATTGGCTTGTTCCAGAGAGACTCCACATTGCCCCTCCATGTCTACCTATGGGAGAGAAGAACACAGAGGTTTCAATATGAAGATCAGGACACAGTGCCAAATGGCAGGATTCTGTATTCATGCCGACACCAATGTTTCATCATAACAGGCAATCTAAAAGGACGTATATATGAGACACTGCCTTTAAAACTGTCATGTTCTATCAAATCAAAAGGATGCCCTAAACGTGTAATATTTATACTGGCAATGTAATTTCTCATTTAACACAACCATTAAAAGTAACATGACGATACACAGGTATGTAGTTATCCATTGTTTCTAATAATTTGTGTATAGAAGTTTAGTATGCTAAGTATACAAGCCATTAGCTGTGTATGTACTCATGGTGTTACTGTTATGTAAATCCTTACTTGCACTTTTGTCGACTTATGCAAACAGATGAGTGAGAAGGAATGTAAACAGACATTATGGTTGGAAGACTGACAGATCTGTACTTATGAGACAAAGACTAGGTAACAAAAGTTCTCATATGTGCTGTCTGATCGCATTTCAGTCTATACACTACTGACATGTATCATCAAAGATCCGCTTCAAGTCAACATATAATTTACGACATAATAAAATCTACACGATAATTATTGACTGATCTGTGGTTTTATTACTTATCAACCATTAAAATTTAATTCAACTGATGGGATTCAATTGGATATCATTTGTTTAATTTGAGCTACAAGAAAATGTTATGATCCGAAAAAATTCTTTGGAAAATACGTCTTCGAAACTTTGTGACACTCAATTTGTAAACAATCAACATTACAATTTCCGTATGGAACACTCCGCTGGATAGTCAGCCCGAGCGATATGGTCTGAGTGCACCAAAAAAGCAAGGTCTGGTCATTCAATGAGACATAGCGGCTAAGAAATTGTAATTTGGAGAAATAAGACGGAAACAAAACAAGAAGGAAGAGGAACCCACTTTCTTCTGTCAATTCGCCGCCATCTTGGTGGATGCAGGTGCATTGTGGGAAGATTGCGTGTGCCTTATCGCAATGTCTCATGGGATAGAACCATGATGACCAAATGATGAAACCCCGTGTATTCAAGTCCCCATAGATAACATTTTTACTACATAACAAAATTATAATCATAGCAAAGTCTCTTTGAGTATTCAAATGTACCATAAAACATAAGTATTTTATAGCTAAATACTTTAGCTGTGTATATTTTATACATTTAGCTGTTAAAATTTACGTTGTATTCTGTTGTATTGCTTTCATCAGGCAGCATATTAGAGGAGATATGTTGTCCTCGAAACGAACGTCACAGACGACAAGTTCGACAACAGCGAGGAAGACACAGTATCTTGTTTAGCTGCCCACGTTTTGTCGATCTGTGCGTTTGTTCCAGACAAGGCTTAGGTGTCCGTGAGAGATTCAGACTTAAGTATCATCTTTTGATCCACTGGAATGTTTTGACATTGTGAACATGACCTGAAAAGTGAGAGAGGTGTATTTTTGTCGACTGTTCTTTGTGTGGCAAGCTTGTCACAGTATCCAACATGGCGGAACTGCCTTTCTTTGTTGCATCTTCTTGTTGAGGCTGGTGGTTTCCAAGAACAGGTTTGTTGTTATCGTTAGTGTTTAAGAAACAAGCCCTGACTTTAAGCTTGTACTGGGAACTTGTAAGAAAACCGACGAGCGGTCGTGAGAGATCTAGAAGACTCATCTTGCAGTGGCACGTGCGAAGGTCTACAGCTAACTTGAGCTTCTAGAAAGGAAGGTCATCACCAGAGGATCACCATGTCGTGTGTCCACTACAAGTTTCACAGTCAGCTGGACTACAGCAAAGTGACGTTTGACGGCTTGAACATCTCCCTTGGGGACCTGAAGAAGGCCATCCTGCTCCAGAAGAAGATTGGGAAGAGTCCTGACTTTGACCTGCAGGTCACCAACGCACAGACCAAAGAAGGTGCGTGCTCTGAATGATTTTTGGGATATTTTAGATGTAGTTGGGTTTAAATTTCTGCCTACGATACCTTTAATTAGGCCGGAAATCTATTTTCAGGGGTAGGAAAAAAAGCATTTTCATCGGCTTGCAGTTAACAAGTGGTATGTGGTTTTTGATCATTGTGACAAAACCACCTGTTAGTGTTATACATGGCATTTACATGATAAAATCTTACCATACATCATTCCAATAAGCCCTTTCACAGAGATGAGACCGCATGTGACAGTGTGGTAACAGGAATTCTAGGTAATATTATACCTTTTTAAAGGCCCAAAAAATGATGAAAACGGCCCTTGTCTGGACCATTGTTTTGATTTCCTTATAACAATATCCCAACGGGTTTTGTTTTCTTTTCGGGGCCTTTACCTTTGTAATATTACCAAGAATTCCTGTTGGAGCACAGGCGCTCTGTCTTCTGTGAAAAGGCTTAATGTTATACATGGCACCTACATTATAAAATCTTACCATATGTCATTCCAATACATAGCCGCATCATGTGATTAGTTGTTTACCAGCATCCTTGTTTGTTTTTTCAGAATACAAGGATGAGGTCAGCCTGATCCCGAAGAATTCATCCGTGATTGTCCGCAGGATTCCACTCGGAGGTGCCGTCAAAACGAAAATCCAACCAACGTAAGATGATTTGAAAGAAAATTTTAAAATGACGAGTCATTTTTCTGTTAAGGATTCTACATATTTATCAATAAAAGATGATTCATATTTAAGAACTATAGCCAGGCTTTTAGCCAGGTAGGTGTACAGGCGTACAATGTACACCCTGTTAGAAAAATTACACAAATTGTACACCCTTACACTGGGGAGCAGATCCTCTGACAAGCATGAAATTCTGATTGACCAGGGATGCTGCAGGTCACATGTGGCCTGTCTGACAGTAAATTTGCTTCATTCCCCAAAATTTGCACCTCAAAATGTGGGAAATGATGTTTCAGAGAGTTATAAATTTCAGAATTTTCTGAGTGAGGATGTCCCCAGACCCCCTACTATACTTGCGCCTGCAGCGCTCGCCTAATGGCAAGAAATTTGGACACCCTATGAAAAAATCCTAGCTAAAAGCCTGACTATAGCCCAAAGAAAATGTTAAAAACTTCTACAGTTCTAGGATTCATGTGGCATTTTTATCATAAGAGAATTTAGATGTTCAATAAATCAGGTTTTCCTTACTCACAATTTTGTCACAAGGGAGATTTTTTTATTAACTGCAGAAATGGAGTCAGGATATTTCAGCATGTGATTTCTTGTTTTAAGTCGTTTTTGTACTTGAACAGTGCTAGTGTTGTCAATTTTGCTTATCTCTTGTTGTTTGATTTCAGGAGTACCAATGTTGTAGCAGGTTCCAGCATGAAGCCAGTAGGTATCTTTGCTACAATTCTATCACTAGATATGTACAGGTATAAGATAATTAAGAGACCAAATAATACATACAAGATAAGATCTTTGTTCAGTCTTGGTATACATAAAGAATGATAACATTGCTATGTTATCAAAGAAGAAACTAAGTGATATTTCACTTCTGTATGTTAAACGTAATGGAATATTTCCAATGATGTATCCACTGTGTGGAATATTATTATTTTGCTTGTGCTATGTAGATGTGATTTGGCAGTGGTTTCTTTGATAAGTCCCAAAGTCATTTTGTAGTGTGTCCACTCCCTGTGTTTCTGAGTCTATTGATATACAGCTGTGAGTGGATGTACTCAAAATGATGTCATGTAGGCTATTCCTTCATTAGTGGCACTTTCTGTGTATCTGACTGTCTTTGCTTGACAATATGATAGATAATACACTGCACACTTTTCCGCTTCAACGTCATTAAATAAGAACTATACTCAATAAAAGCAAGTTGTTCTGTTTGTGTATTTTTTCTATTACATTGATATTATCTATGAATACTTGACTGGTGATATTGCACATTTCTATTGACCAATAGTTGTCATAACTCACAAGATAGGCTCTGTGTTTATGTGATTCCTAGGTATGGCTTAGTTGCAAAGTAGTGTAATCTGCAAAGATGATAGACTTGAATTTAAGGCCTTCTTCAGGGCCATTTATTGTACTTCAAGTTATCAGTTGATAATGATTGTGCTGTTTTGTCCCAATACATCTGTGTGTGTTGAAAAGGCTTGGTCTAGGATAAGATCCTAGCAGGTATCTTTATATTTCACAGCAGTTTGTGGACAATAAACTTGAATGAGTGAAACCAGTTAACCACTGTCTGTGTGCAGTTGTGCACTTTGTTATACTGTTGTCAACAGTACAACTTACAAGTATCAGTTTCACTTGGTCATAAGAAGAGTATCTTCTGAGCCCATCTGAACTGTCTTCTGTATGTATGATTGGTGAACTGTATGTTTTGTGAACTGTCTCAAAATTCTTTGTCCATTTTATATAATATAAAGTAAACGCAAGTCATGAAAGGTAGTGATGAATTGATAACATGAACCTTGATTTTTTTTCATTATAATGTGACCATCATATGTATCAAGAATCTTGAATAAAAGGTCTCTGAATGATTGGAAACTCACAGTGAGACCAGCACTGCCCAAATGCTTGTACTTGGGCACTACAACATCTAATGGTAGTAGTTCATGCTTTCATAATTCAGTGACTGTCAATTTATAATTTGCAAGCATGAAAATGAGTTATTGAAGGAATAAGTAGTGACAGCTAAGCTATCACTCCGCTCTGTTCCTTTGACTTACCAAGTTTTCATTCAAGTGTCTTACTGTATTTACAGTGCTATTTTAAACGAAGCTTACTCAGATATTAGTGTGCTAAGCTGTAGTAAGTTTACCTCAGGTTGCTTCTTTGTGACAAATGGCTAGAAATGCAACCTCACTTTGAACACATACTACTTACACAACATATGAATAGGTTTTACCTTTAGAGTGACAGTTTAGAGTGTGTTCTCTGATAGCTGATATGAAAGACATGTATGGTTTCTTAATTTTGTCAAATGATAAGTAACATTCTTGATTCCTACTTCAGTACATCTTATTTTTGTGCTCGTTATGAAGCGTATTTCTGCTAATGCTTCCGTAAGCAATATAGTAAGGTATAGTAATACATTAAGGTATACATGTATCTTTTTTGTTTTGTTCATAAAAAAAGCTAATGCAGAAATCTTTTATGATAGACTCTCTACACATCTTGTTATTGGAAAGTTATGTTATTGTAAAGTAATAGTAACGTTAGTTGCAGTCCAGAGTTGACCAACTGCTGTTGCTTTGTAGCTACTTAAGAACAAATAGGATGTGACAACTAAGTAGCAAACAAGCTTTGTATAGAACCAAAGTACAACAGTGATAGTATTACTTTTACATTTAAATTATACATACACATTTGCGTCCAGTTACTCAAGTATACCATTTTTGTTTTTGAGTAGAGTCGATTCCATATTACCGAGAGGGTGTTTCTTGCCTTTTGTTCTAACAATTTGGAAATCTTTGTAACAATCTAACTGTGATAGGTAACTGTTTAGAACTATTTACAACATCTATGTGACGTTCTAAATGTTTCTATAGTATTCAAACATGTTAGAAACATTTCTAACATCAAATGCATTATTTCTGTTACTTTCTAAACTGTTCCAACATAGATGCATCATTTGTGATCACATGTTCGAACATGGAAACAATATGATGAAACTGGGTCAGTGGGCTGGGAAGAGGGCAATTCACACATCCCTGCCAAGTGCAGGAAATTATGTCTGTCTGCCACCTTCTCACAAAAGACTCACCAGTGTATACTAAAGAAAATCTAAAAATAGAAGAGCCAAACAAAGGACCAAGCTTAGCAGCTTTGTTTATGGGGTCAATAAAAGTTTTTATGGAGGGAAAAAATGACACAAAATGTTGGAACATGTTGGAACAATAACAAAAACACATAGATGTTTGAAAATTGTTCTAAATAA
Source organism: Branchiostoma floridae (assembly GCF_000003815.2). Taxonomy (NCBI): domain Eukaryota; kingdom Metazoa; phylum Chordata; class Leptocardii; order Amphioxiformes; family Branchiostomatidae; genus Branchiostoma; species Branchiostoma floridae. The sequence continues at coordinate 15,581,749 of NC_049991.1, read as the reverse complement.
AGAGATAATGATATCATTACTTTCCCAAATGTTACAACAAATATAAAAAAGGTTCAAACATGTTTAAACTTTCATTTTGAAATGTTTGAACAATTTCGAACTTTAGTGACTGAAATGTTCTTTTACTCAAAATAGTTCAAACTTATTACAAATATTATTTCAAAACCATCTCGGTGACTTGGAATTGACTCTATTGTACCATCAAAAAGTCATTCTTCAGACTTAAAGTTTTTGTTAAAGTTGGAAGGTACTACAATGTAGTAATAGTAATCTAATTGTGACTCCCACTGATGTGAATGATTTTTTGATGGTGTGATGTTCAATAACAGAAGGGTGTATGTTTGTTGCAAATATGTGAGTGTTTATTTAATCTTTGAAACATCTGGATGGCACCATCAACATAGTATGCAAATTTCTCTGTATTGAATAATAAGATTGTTGAATATTATCTGAAAATATTGTGCTTTGGTTCAATACAGTCATGTTGCATTTTATATACCTGGGTGTGCACCACACAGCAAGATGGTTCTGTTAAGACGTTGAACCAGTAATCTATGACAAGATGGAGACATTCGTACTAATTCCAACATGTACATGCCTTTGAAACAGATTTTTACATGTGTGTTGAAGCTGTACCTAGTTATTATCAGACCTCGTTTTCAAGCTAGTAGATTGTAGAAGTCGGTGAGGTTTTGAGCTAGAAGCCAAGGCCTATGCCCTTCTACAACTTTTTGGCTGCATCAGGGGGTCTAGTACATGTATAAACAAGTTGTAAGTGTAACCCAGGTCATTTAAAATGCATTAATTATCTAGCACATTGTTAGAACCCACTATATCTCAATGTTAATTTTTGATTGGAGGTATTCTTGACAGAGGTAACTGAATTACCACAGTGGCAGTATGTTCTCATGGTAGCATAGTGCTAGCAGTGGCACAGTTTGTTTGTCTACCATGTTGCTGTATATTTTAGTGTTATGTCATCAGAATATTTAACCTATCTTCTGTTGAGGATTGGCTAAATTCTGTGTGGCACGTACTTGTATAAGTACTATAAAAGTCTAACAAGCAAGATGCTTTGCACATATGTCAGATGAAGTATTGTGTGCAAAGAGTTAAAGACTAGTCCGTCCACGCGAAGAAGACCCACCATTGATGACACCGTCAGGTAAGCCAGAACACGTCTTCTGGCAGTCTCTTCATTGATGAGAACATTGTTCTTTGAGAATGAATAAACTTTGATGTGAAGTCTTCTGTCTGAGCTGAATTTTCTGTCTGAGCTTTTGCTCTGCAAGAGGCTTTTCAATCCTCTGGGTCAATTTTCCTCCCTGGTCCTCTGTATGCGCGTAAAGTCAAGCTGGATGCCAGACATACATAGTTGATGAAAGCTTCAGTAAAAACCATGAAGACTTGCTCATAAAAGAAACACATTTTGATACTCTTTTATGTATATCTGCTGTCTTCGCAACCTTACTGCGCAGGATTGAAAGAATTATTTTAGGAGTGTCTAAAAATAAAAAATTGGTATTGTTGAAAATGGCGATAGCAGTGTAACACGGGTGCAACAAAGAAAATCTCCCTTTGGCAGCTGATTAAATGCTGGTGGTAATCTGGAGGCAGATCTGCATGACTGTATCCATGGGCCCAAACTTCAAAACAATATCATTTTGGCTCCAGGTGACGAATGGATATTTTTTGGACCCATGGATACAGCAGTCTTGCCACTGAAAACTGAGAACAGGTCCTGTTAAAAGCCGATCTGGTATTCGCAGCTCTGTAAAATTTGTTGCACGCTCTAATGGATAGTACCATGGTTCCTAAATTTCACTTTTCTGCATGCTGCCTGTAATTATGCTCGTTTCTGCATTGCGGATGAAAAAGCTGAGCTAGAGACAATCGTTATGAAGCCCCTTGATGCTAACTTTGATTTAGTCTTCTTGGCTTAGGTCCACCGACAGTTGGAGTCACGTACTCTCCAAGCAGAGAATAGGCTTGGGCTGTTTTTTAAACTTTTCTTTAGGTGTTTTTATCAGGCTTTCTATTTTGTGCCGTAAAAACACCTTAAGTTAAAAACCAGCCCGAGTCTATCCTCTGCTTTTTGGAGAGTAGAGTAGTGACTGTGCAGCGGACCAAAGCTACGGTAGCAAGGCTTGACTCGAGGCCACCTCAGTATTGCTAAATCTCCTGAAGATCATGACAAAGCAAAAAATTTTGATAAAATGCTGCTTTTTTTTTTTTTTTTACGTTTTCAGTGCGGTGTCTTACGCAGGACGTACATACTTACCAGAAACTTGTTTTACCGGTTAGAAACAGAAAGGAAAGACGTTAAAATCTTTGTTATGCTTGAAATTTAGCTTGAAATACCATGGCTAAAATATATCTGTCAATACATGACAACTATTGGCTAGTCTGAATGACTAAATTACATACCTCGCCAGACTCCAAAAGGGAGTGTTATTCTCCAACAGATTATGTATCAATGAATTCACAACCAGCAACCTTTTTGCAGAATTTCACTTAATTATGCGAAGTGCGCTTGGATAACTTCATCAAGTCCCAAGTGACAGTTTTTCGTACAGGGTGAACTTTCATTCTATTGCAAAACATTTTAGTCTCAAAAAGTTTGGAAAACTATCTAAAGCATTGAGTGTTCACCATTTTGTACTTGTGTATCATCAATGTCACAAACGTCATGGAGTTTGGCATCGAGAAAGCTAATGGTAGAAAATACTAGTAGTGGGATGGTTGTGAACAGAAAAGAATGAGAATGCCAGCAAAACAGGTAATTTGTCACTTCCATGATTGAATCAGTGCCTCATGTTGTCTCATTTTGATTGAAAAGTCTCCATGACCCTGTACATGTGGTAAGTATGGCAGTTAGAACCGAGTACAGGTAGGTTGGTAGCCTGTTGCATCCAAGAACTTAGGTGTTAGCCTGAGTACCATCCTCTGTAGTGACTGCTGGCTCAATCCTTTTGCATGCCAACCAAGGTGGTTGCCTCTGTGGTTAGCAAGCGAAAGGATTGAGTCAGCAGTCAATACGGAGGATGGTACTATGGCTACATACTTGAATGTATTCCCTTGAATTGGTCACTGTATGAAATGGTTTGCCAGGCAAGAATATGTTGATGCAATCATAGACTATGCTAGAGGGATCTGTATCTTGTTATCTGCCCACTTCAGATGGACTTCCAACCTGGACCAAGCAAATCATCCATGGGCAAGGTAAAGTACTGTCCACCATCTTTATGCCAAATGTGTTTTGCCTACTTTTTCCTTCATATGTAGGGCCGTCTCCAGCTTCAAGTGGTTTCAGTCCTATTCATTGTTTGGGAGCCCATGTTGTTGACATTTTAAGTTCATAAAAGTACCTTTTCAATAGTTTCATGTTATTTTGGGGACGTATGGGATGAAAGTATTTTCCGTCCCAAGAAGCAAATTTTTGTCCCGGGACGGAAGGACGGGTCCTGGAGACAGCCCTGGTATGTAGGTGTGTCAGAAGAGTTTCTCTTAAATTTTAAAATTACTGCGAAGGCACTGGAGACAGATTGACCTCTCTTCTTCCACACTGATACTTGTAGATGACAGATCTGGTCAGTGCTGATGCCACGGAGGATGAGAAAATCAAGGCCATGATGTCACAGTCTACCAAAGACTATGATCCTTCAACGTAAGTATGCATATTGTAAGGTAGGGTTAGAAAATCTAGAAAGGGTGATTGAGGACAGATAAATGACACAAAGTCCGTGTTACCTCAGTACAGACTATTATCCAAACAGAGGTTTTGTCGGGTGTAGTAGTGGTCAGAATTTCTAACGTCTGCGTTGGAGGCAGATTTGACAAATGATAACCGATACTAACCACCGAGACTCTGCTTTTAGACCTGACAAAGTCCTGACTAAGGTCAAAAGATTGCGATCCATACTCATTATGATTCCCACATGCTGATAACATTGCTGTCTGTCATACTTTTTTTCATGTTCTGTAAATTTTACAGATATCATGAGTTGACTCTATGTATTGGAATATGTGTCCTTTTTTATGAACAAGATTGCTTTGAGCCAGAACTGGAACAGCATCTTCCCCTAAGTCAGAAACATCATGATTGAGACAATCTCGGTTAATATGTAAATTTTTATATACATCTACTTGGTTATTTGTGTTAAGGTATGTGAGGAGACCAGGAAGGCCTTACCAGAACCACCAGGGACCCCCACCATCCACCTACGTGTGCTTCCGCTGCCAGAAACCCGGCCACTTCATCCGGGACTGCCCTGTGCCTCCTGTAAGTCCAGGCTAATACATTTTGTTTTTTGTACTTACAGTGAAGACGAGTGAACACCAGTTTTTGTACTGGATTGTCAATGCTTAACAAGACTCAGGCTGACACAAAGTTATCTGTTACAAAACATCATTTGTGAGTAAAAGTGAGGACTAACGGACCTAATATTAGAAGTAGGGTTTACAAAGGCTGCTTGGGATCATTCCCTATCCCATTCAGACCCAGATTGCCAGAAATAAAAGATAGCCATTTTAAAATTGATACAAGCTGGTTGTTTGAAAGCCTTCACCACAATGATTGACAATGATAACCTTGTTTCAGACGGAGGGAAACTACTTGGGCCCACGAGTGAAGCGGAGCACTGGCATCCCACGGAGCTTCATGACGACTGTGTCGGGTCCCGGGGCCAAGGGAGCCCTCCTCACAGCCACAGGAGAATACGCAGTACCCACTATAGATGAGTAAGGGCTGATTTCTGGATTAATGTACTTTATTTGCCACTCACATATTCGGAGTATTGCTTGAAAAATTTTAAATATGGACAAGTCTATAGTACAGACTTGCATATATATGCACAGGCCTGTACCATTTTTAACATCTTTTTGTTAGGTTGGAGGTGGATGTCTATCCTTCATTGATGTATTGCTCTCAAATTTTAGATCAAATATTTGCGATGATGAAATTTTAGCGGTTGACTTGTGACCGGGAAAATTGCCTATTTTAAGTTACCATTAACAAATCAGAATCATCCATTTCTAACCCGATACAATGTCACCCACAGGCAAGCCTACAAGGAGGGGAAGAAGGAGCGTCCCCCCTTCCTGCCGTCCCAGGAGCAGGAGGTGGTTCCAGAGGAGGACAACAGCATCCCACAGGAGCTGCTGTGTATGCTGTGTAAAGACCTGCTGTCTGATGCCGTGGTCATACCCTGCTGCGGCAACAGCTTCTGTGATGAGTGTAAGTGGATGAAGCCTTGGAGGTTTCAATATCGTTTGGTTGTCTACATATGCTGTAATTTGTAGTGTTGCCTCTCTCATACCTGAAAAAGGCTTACATCTTGACTGGGTTTAAGAAGAGGTTCTATAGACAAGATAACAGTTACTCGAGCCTTTAAGTAGTTTGGTTAACAGTTGTTTGAGTAATTGTTGTCTTGCTTACCTTTAGGAAATGTCTAGGAAATCTCTTCATCAATGTAGAGTTTCTATAAGTTATGGTCCAGAAAAGGCCTGCTGTTGCAAGAAGTTTAGCAACAAAATACTTCTGTATCTGTTTTGACTGCCCTTTAGATGTAACACTTAAGCTTACTACTAGTCTTGTCTGTTGTACATGTAGCAGATACTCATGAATAGACAGCTCACCAACCTAGTCAATAAACTTGAGCATTCCTTTCAAAATCCAGAAGTACCTGTTGTAACAGTCTTCACTTTTGTTGCAGGTATTCGTAACTCACTATTGGAGTCAGAGGAACACGTCTGCCCATCCTGCAATGAGACGGGCGTCTCCCCAGACTCACTTATCGCCAACAAATTCCTTAGACAGGTGAGAGAACTGCTTCTTTTCCAGTCATGGTACTTGTGACTTGAGTGTCCTTTTGTCTATTGAGAAGAATTTTTGTTCAGTAGACTTGTGTAAATGACATACATCTTGGCTGTTATTGTGTCCACAGGCTGTGACCAACTTTAAGAATGAAACTGGCTACACAAAGGCAAAGTTGAAGAAACAAGAGGCTGTGCCTGACCCAACTCCATCTAGGTAAGTTTTGCAATTTCTGATGGAAATCATTCATCGCACCTACAGTTTGAATTTGCAGTTTGTAGATTTTAAAAGGACAGTAATGGTATCATGAATTGATACAGTTCAGTTCATCCTTGTTTGAGAGATGACAACAAAAAAAAGAATTCATAGAATTGCCACATACTGAAACCATGGTTCACGCTTTTCAAAAATCCTCATTTTAGGTCACGGTTACAGGGGGTTAACTTTAAACACTCATAACTAGCCAACCACACACAATCTGAAAACAGATTTCAGCTTACAACATCCTACCAAGAGACTTTGTAGTTAATTGTCTTTTTTAGATTCATTCTTAAGCTCCATTTTTTGTATCTGCAGACCTCCAGATAAACCACAGGTGCAGCTGCCTCCCCCAGCATCTACTGCTCCCTCCTCTTCAGGTGCAACAGGTGTTCCCATAGCAACCATCACCAAGACACCCAATGTTGTGGTAGGTGTTAAGACTATTCCATTGGAGAAATGAACAGAAATGTGTTAGATACAATGGCCTTAATTTTATTTTGATTACTGATACCCTATTAGTATTATCTACTAATGAATGGATTTAGCTACTTCAGATCTTATGTGAAGACAGACTGACCGTATTTGATTTCTTTTCAAGCACGAATGTATTTTGTTATGGAGACCAAGGTCATTTTGAATATGTGTAAGTGCATCATGTGCAAGATACCCACATGTACCATCTACTAAGCTTACAGAAATGTAACCTTGTTTATTTCCCCCCCCTCATGATGTTTCCAGGGGCAGAATCTGCATTTTCTGAATGACCACCCTCCTGGTCCACGACCTTCAGGCCCGCGACCTATGGGTCCTCGATCAGCTGGTCCTCGACCCCCGTTTGGACGTGGAAGGTTCCAAGGCCCAAGGCATTCCAAGTAGGACTCTGGTTCCTTCATACTGTAGAGGCATGTGCTAATACCCCCCTCACATTAGGCGAAAATCGATCGGACGACGAGTCTGCGACCTGAAATTTGGCACAAGGGTAGAGTGGGTCAATACCAAGGTGCTGTTTTCTCAATTTTTTTATATCTGCCTCTAAAATGATTTTATTGAAGTTTAAAGGTCATGTTTTGACCAAAACGGTATATTGTGGCCCCCTGTTCCCTTGAATTACAATGGAATGACCTTAAATTTGGTGTAGATAGGCATTAGATAGTTGGTAAAATGATCCAAGTAAAATTTTGGGCATAAACTACTTTAAAATGCTTAATTTCAGCGCTTTTCTGAGGGGAAATTGGTTTTCTTTCGGCTTCCTGCCGTGAACTCCAGTGACCCCAGAGCCCACACGTGCCAGGTGCCAGCGGTCTGGGGAGAGCGAGAGATAATTACTTTATGGACGCCAGCCAATCAGCGACGAGAAAGGCGAATGCTAGTTAATATTCATAAGCGGGGCCTTGCAATCCCGTATATACACAAATAGATGCATATTACAGCCTTACAGTCCCCTTTGCCGGGTTTGAAATTGTAGTTTGCGAGGATTTGGAGTTCAGACAGGGTCATTTGAGCGGTAGCGGAACGTACGCGTGCATTGGACGTTAGTGTCGATGAAATTTACCCAACATTCCGCATGGCACTATCAATTCTTTTTCCGGCAGATTTGGACAGGGAAAAAGTGGAAGGCTTGGCGAACCACGTTTCTTTGCAGCCAGCGAAAGGATTATCTTAGGAGAAAGGTGCGGGTAAGTTACCTGTTTGTGCTCATGTGCGGACATTTGTGCGGGGGCGTGTTTGGGCATTGAAACGGTGTTATTTGTACCTGTTTCACAAGAGTATTCAGGAAGAGATGGGTAGTTGCGACCTCATTATACTTCATACAGCGCGTGAGCTCTGTATCACCGTCGCACAAGGAGTGTTCCTTGATAAATGAGCTGTGTATAGGAATCAATTCCTCTGTGTTTTACTCTACTTACATAATGCGAAACTCAATCGGAGGATGATCTTCGTGCTATGAATTACGTGGAGGCATGGCCCTTACAAGAAGGGGGAAGTCTGCCATTTCTTCGTCGGCATCATCAGGGTCATGCCTCCTCGTAATTTAGAGCTCGCAGACTCGTCCTTCGATTGATTTTCGCCTAATGTGAGGGGGGTATAACAGACAGTAACTGAGGCCCATTCACAATTTATACATTATGCACTACTACATGCTGTACTGTGATACATAAATAAAGAGTTGTGGAAGTATGATGGGTTCACAACTCACCATACATTCCTAAATACTCGTGTGTTTTTGTTACACGTGTGTCAGGGTCTTTCTATAATAATGTCGTCCTAAAAAGATCATTTTTTTTATTGAGGTATTGATTTCCTGAGAAGGAAACCCAAATTTCAATAAACTGACACTGTGTTTTTTTCTTCAGCTTTAATCCTCGCTTCCGTGGGCCAAGGCCGCATCGAGACTTCCAGCCCCGAGCCACGGAACCTAGACCAGACCTTCCCCCGAGAATGCCACCCCCACCTCCGGTTATTCCTCCCGGGCCAGGCAACAGCCCACCATTTGTACCTGTATCATCAGCTGCACCTCCCCACCCCCCACCGTTCTTCCCCCCTCCCCCGGGACCAGGCATGGTCCCCGGTCCCCCCCAGCCGCCAACCTTCCCCCCTGGTCAGCCTCCCCCTCCTGGGCTCACCCCACCCCAGGGGTTTCCTGGACAGCCACCTCCTGCACCCAACAGGTGAGGGCACTGAAATTTGATTTGCTAATTTTTTGTGTTTGAAGTTTTAACTCTGTACTATGTAATGATGATGATGATGATGATGATTGGTTTATTGGGAATGAGAATACGGTACCTAGCAGCCAAAAGGCTGAATTACGTATAATCTTACAGACATTCATAACATACAAATATATCCATCGCAGTGCAAATCATGTGAACTACCATCACGGATGAACTTTCATACAAAGCTGGACATTTTACAGCCTTTGTTTTCTGATGAATTAAAATATTTTAAAAGATAGGGAGTCAGTCATTATTCCCTGAGTAAGATAGCAGAATGTCTACCAAAACATATTAGTGGTTTGAAGAAGAACTTGGTTATATAGAAGTACTAGTATCAGACATTACATTCAGTATTATTTTGTTGTGCAGAAAGCATGTATCAGCATCAGAGTTTTCACTCAGTACCCCTGATGTCTTGTGTGTTACAGAGATGGAGCAACATCCAAATTAGACAAGATGACCAACGACTTTGCCAACGAGCTGGAGGCGTACAAGTTGCTCCGCCAGAAGCAGCGGCACCGCTCGGGCTCCCCGTCCCGGTCCTACAGTCGCTCTCCATCTCACTCCTCCTGGTCATCTTCCTCCAGCTCAGGATCATCCAAGTCTAGATCTAGGTCCAGATCAAGATCCAGATCTAGATCAAAGTCACGGTCCAGGACGAGACCCCGTTCGCGGTCTCGATCAAGGTCACGGTCCTTCTCTCGGTCGCCAAGACGTTCCAGAAGATCGCCCAGATTCAGACGATCCTTCTCGCGATCCCCTCCACCACGGTCGCGATCACGTTCCCCACCGCGTCGTGGACGGAGGCGGTCCGCCGGGGCTCGTTACTCGCGCTCCCCCTCACCAAGGTCGCGCAGTAGGCACTACCCCCCTGCTCCACCGGGCTATCCACCAGATCTCTACTACTACGATCCCTACTATTACGAGCGTGCAGGATTCCCTGGCTATCCTCCTGGTCGTCCCAGATCACCCTCTTTTGATTACTACCGGGGACGTTCCCCTCCTCGAGGAAGATCACCCCCTCCTTTCTACAGGTCCCGTTCGCCCCATGCGCCTCCCTATCCTTACTCATACCCTTACCCTTACCCTCCTGATTTCCCCCCACCCCCACATGCACATACATCCTCCCCGTCAAGAAGGCCTCCGGACTCCAGCAGGCACCATCCCCGCTCGTCCAGACCTGACAGAGACCGGGGGAGTCCTTCCAAGGAGGGTGATGCTCGTAGAAAAGACAGGGACAGGAGGGATAGAGGTTCTGCAGACAAGAGCAGGAAGGAGAAACCTTCAGCAGAACAGGATGCCAAGAAGGATAAATCTACAGATAAAACAGACAAAGATGCTAGTGTTAGCAAGAAGGAGAAGTCCCCCACTGTTACTGAGAGCAATGAGGGTAAAACTGAAGTGGAAGGGGAGCCAAAGGAGAAAGCAAACTCTCAGGTTAAGGAAGCTGAAGAAACAAAGGATGTGAAGAAGTCACATTCTCGGGAAAGACGCAGTAGAAGAAGTGGTAGGGAAGGCAGAGACAGGGACACAAGTGCGACAACAAGTCAAGACAGTGAAAACAAGGATAAGGTTGAACCTGGTGCTAATGTGGAAGCCAAGGAGGGCAGTGTCAGTAGTAGTAGTAGACATAGACATCATCACAAACACAAGCGCAGACATAGTAGACGGAACCCAGAAGTCCCCGTTGAAACCGAAAGTGCTGCTAAAGTTGAATCAACTGCTCAGAAACAAGATGTAGAACATGAAGCAGAGGTCAGGAAAGCTGAAGTTGCTGTCGGAGAAAAAGTTGCTCCGCCAAAGGAAAAGGAAATTGCCCTGTCAAAGGAAAAGGAAGTTGCCCTGCGGAAGGAAAAGGAAGTTGCTCCAGTATCCTCCACTGAACCTGCTCCAGAGGAACCTACTGTGAAGAAAGCCAAGGAGGAAGTAGGGGATGCAAAACCCTCAAAGGAAAGCCGCTCCCACAGACAGCACAAACACGCCTCCAGTAAAACGTCTCACGACAAACATGCTAGTAAGAGAAAGAGAAAAGAAAGCAAACCAGACAGCAGCAGGGTCGAACTAGAAGCCAACGGTGGTGTTCAATCAGATATGTCCTCAGAAGTTGCTGCAAAGGATGACAAAAAGAAGGAGAAAAAACAGGAAGAGAAGGCTAGGATTAAAGTCGATCCTCCAGAACCTGTCCCCACAAAAAAGGTCAAGGTTGAAAGGTCAGATGATGAAAAGTGGAAGGAGAGAAAGGTCAAGCTAGAAAGGTCTGACGACGAAAGGTGGAAGGAGAAGGCTCGCAGTGTGGTGAAGCTGAAAGAGGACATGCCTAGCAGCTCCGAGGCGCCTCCTGCCAAAGAGAAGGTTAAGAAAGAGAAGACGACCAAGAGGAAGGTGACGGTGATGTCAGACACGATCGCCTCCTCCTCGTCTCTGGTGGGCTACTCCAGTGCCAGTTCCACAGGAGGGTCACCTGCCAAGAAAAAGGCCAGAGCAGAGGCCATGGGACTTAGCAGGACTGTGCAGGTAGCAGATTTTTCATCCTCTTCAATCAGCGATTCACTAGTAATCCAGCAGGTATAAAGGGGGCCATATAGGGCACTCCAGCCATCACTTAACAGAGACTTTGTTATGATTTTTTCTGAATAAGGCAACTGGTCGTTGAAATTTTGATTCTTGCACAACTTAGTTGGGAAGAAAGTTTAGCATTGTAATATAATCCTTATACTACAAATTACTCTTGCAAAGGAACACTTGCCCTTGCAATAGGTCAACAGTATTAAAATGGTTAATACCATACCGATGAACTTAGGTACAAAAGAGAAGCTATCAGACACTCCAGTTCTAAATGAGTATGATTCCTATTGAAATCCTGTGACTTTGCCATGTAGTTGAAGACCACCAGTGCCAGCCCTACCGTAGTGAAGAAAGATGTCCAAGTTGCTCCTGCCTCCAGCACTTCAGCAGAAGAGATGATAACCATCACCTTACCTCTGTCCAAGTGGGAGCGGGACGACTTCGATTCCGAGGGCACAAACACACCTTCACGGGTATGCAACATCTTGAAGAAGATAGTTTTAAGTTTTGAAGGTCAAAATGACATGTACCGGTATAAATGAAATATGTGTCTTTGGTCTCAAGAATGACAAAAATGCCCATCATCCATTTTGTTTGCAATTGTATGCAGTTTCATTTTATGAAAGGCATGTTTCTGATTTTGTTTGTTTATTTATTCGCACACAAGTATTACATTAAAACACAAAATGAAAACAATGGATAAAATAGGTGCAGGAGGAGGGAAAAAGCTTGTGAAGCTTATACTTAGCCCTCCTCCTTTAAACTAAACAAAATTGATTATGATATATAATAATAAAGTAAAGTAATACATAGAATAATAATGATACAATAAGGATAAACAAGTAATTAATGGTATGAATTAACAATGAATGATAAAGTAACGTAATATGTAGAAAATGATGATGATGCAATAAGGATAAACAAGTAATTAATGGTTTGACTTAAACAATAAATAATAAATCAGCATAATACTTAGAAAATGATAATAGTGCAATGAGGATAATCAAATAATGGAATGAATTAAGATAATATGATTAAAAAGAAAAAAATGTGGCTACTACAGGGGGCTCGGATGGATTAACAGATGGATTTTCAGATTACGTTTAAAAGTCAGGAGAGAGGAAGTAAGATTCTTAATATTTTAACACATTGCTGTCTCTTATATAACAATAAACTTGTTCTCACAGCTGTCCCCAGTCAAGGACTACACGCATGAGGAGGCAGAGTTCGAGCCAGACTACAGCGTCTCAAGTTCTGAATCTGAGAGTGAGGAGGGAGACACCGCCACAGACGCAGGCTCTCAGGCACCTGACCAGGCTACCTCGGCCAGCCCCAGTCCGCCAGGGAGCCCCAAGCACAAAAAGAAGCACAAGAAAAACAAGAAGAAACACAAGAAGGAGAAAAAGGCAGAGAGTAGTACTAAGAAGCACAAACACAAGAAAAAGAAAACCAAACATAAGCACAAAGACAAGGACAAATCAAAGAACTAGAAAGGCCGACATTTGCTTGGGTGCAAATACAGCATATTTCAGCCATACCCATTCCCACGCAACATTGGACTGTTCCAAGTCACCCCTGCGCAAAAATGCAATATTTAATGTAAGTTATCCCCAAAAGAGAACTAATATTGTGAATTGATTCCATGTCAAAACAGAGCTTGCCCAATATGCCCCGGGCCCATATGGAAGAATATAATCTTCCACAGGAGCGCCTATGCATAACTGATTGGTTTTTAGAATTGCGGCAGCTCCTATTTTTCCGAGAGTGAAAAAAAAACGCATCTTCCATTCAGAAGATTTTCGTCATGAAATTACATGACGCCATTCAACAATTTCCACTTCGATAACTAGGTCTAAGTACCGTCATAATCTCCTTGTGATGTGGGTGCATTTATTATTGCAGTGAACTTTTTTTAAGCAAGTAGGGCATACGTTTTAATAATTGTCAGGTGCAGGTACTGTGTAGTAGGAGTGTTGTTGTTTTTTTCAAGCTAAAAACTTCAATCTTCTTCTTGTTTTGTATGAGCCATTACATAAACGGAGACGTCTCGAAATTTTACAAGAATTTTACCACCCTGTCGCTTCATTTCTTTTCTGAAAAATCCCAGGACGAACAAGTTAACTTGATTTGGCTTTATCTATATATTTCATTTTCCTTCGAATTCTTTGTTAAGTATATGCCCCTGCATACCACTGTTAAATTGTTTTACTTTGTATGCAATCAGCCATCGGACGTAATCTTGTCTGAGTGTTATAATTTCCTGCTCGTAGCGTGCGAGACCTGGAGGATAGGTGTTTCTACTTTGTTCGGGGGTTTCTTTTCGGAGGTCAGTGGTGATACTCTGGTATTGAGAGTGTTTTATTGGGCTCAAACTCTGGCAGTTTAAAGTTACTTACAATTTGAATGTACAAAGTTTACGTAAAAAAAAAACAACAACAACGCTAGAAGTACCTACATTTGTTCGGGGAAAAATACATGCATTCTCGCCACTGTCAAACTTACGTGTCAGAACTAAACGCAAGCCGTCCAATTTTCCCTGTCCAAATCTGCCGAAAATGATTGATAGTGCCATGCGGAATGTTGGTAAATTCATCGACACTAACGTTCAATGCACGCGTACCGTCCGCTACCGCTCAAATGACCCTGTCTGAACTCCAAATCCTCGCAAACTACAATTTCAAACCCGGCAAAGGGGACTGTAAGGCTGTAATATGCATCTATTTGTGTATATACGGGATTGCAAGGCCCCGCTTATGAATATTAACTAGCATTCGCCTTTCTCGTCGCTGATTGGCTGGCGTCCATAAAGTAATTATCTCTCGCTCTCCCCAGACCGCTGGCACCTGGCACGTGTGGGCTCTGGGGTCACTGGAGTTCACGGCAGGAAGCCGAAAGAAAACCAATTTCCCCTCAGAAAAGCGCTGAAATTAAGCATTTTAAAGTAGTTTATGCCCAAAATTTTACTTGGATCATTTTACCAACTATCTAATGCCTATCTACACCAAATTTAAGGTCATTCCATTGTAATTCAAGGGAACAGGGGGCCACAATATACCGTTTTGGTCAAAACATGACCTTTAAACTTCAATAAAATCATTTTAGAGGCAGATATAAAAAAATTGAGAAAACAGCACCTTGGTATTGACCCACTCTACCCTTGTGCCAAATTTCAGGTCATTCGGTCACGGAACGACGGAGATGAATCGCTTTGAAGATTTGACAGGAGAAAGAAAGAAAGAAAGAAAGAAAGAAACATTACGAATACAATATATTTCACCATACCATATATGGTATGGCTGAAATATAATAAAGATAGTTCCTCGAAGGTCAAGTCCATTGTGAAAGCGTAGAACTGTGAACGGATTTGTTATGATGATCAAGATAAGTGCCAATCTATATTTGGAAAATTATACCACCTGTGGCTGCCCTCTTTAAAACCTTCCTGTGTAAGTGCAAGCAAGCGAAAATGCCTACTGCTTGCTATGGTGGGTTTTGTGCAAGGAGAGAAAAAAGGAGGCTAAACCAACAAGGTAGAAACTTTGATGGTCACAAGTAACTGCCAATATCTATTGTTCCATTGCTTTGTCTAAAAGTATTTGTTAGATTTGAAAAAAAAATTAAAGTTAGTTGAATGTGCATTCACCAGGTGTATTTAGTATGCACTTATTACTAAAGGCAATGGATGAGACGAGTCAAAGCTAATTAATACTGCCATGTAGACTGGTACAGTCCCAAGCCTCATTTGATCTTCCTGAGTTTACCAAGTATTTCAGATGATGGGGTCAATGTTTGCCATGCTGCTGAGGAGTATGATACTATGAACATGGATAATTTCCTTTGTAGTTTGTAAAAATGAATGAATTTTGGTTTGTATCACTTTGCAATTTGAGTTGGAAGATGTAAAAGTTGCTCAGTAACTCCAATGCAGTCTTCTAGTAAGTACAGTACAGCATGTCTTGAAAGACTTGTATATACTTCTTCAGTTAATTTTTGATAAGAAAACCAAGGCAATCCTCAGAGAAGAGGAAAGAACCTTTCTTCTGTCAATTCAAGTGGATGAATGTAAATAAATGGATGAACTGTACCTGTGTGTTTGGTATAATTGACTTATGTATTTTACTTAATTCAGGGAACCAGGCAGCGGTAGCCTATCGGGACTACTGTAAGATTTATTTTGCAGTTAAAATAAACAGGTGAATAGAGTTGGGGAACAGAATACCTGTAGGTTTAGTCTGTCTACCAAGCATGTTTTCAAGTGGCAGGAAACATGGTCTTTTAGCCAAAGGACCAAACCACATTAAGATTCGCTATTTCCAACGCTTTGCGGCCAGTCTTCGCACCAACGGGCGGACACAACCCTCTGTATGATAGCTAGTAAAGTATCCAACATGAGACATCCCTGGCATAAAACCTGGCTGCGATGTGTTAAAATAGCGAATCTGCCCTTCCGCCTGAACAAATTACACCAACACTTGTGGAAGGCAGTGAAAGAATCTCTGTCCTGCCACGCCAGAAGCTATTTACAGAGAGGACAAAGACTTTACAAATATAAAAGGTATGGATACCAATCTGCTGGTCTTCCCTTCAACACAATAAAATTGTTTAATGAAGTTCACCATTGGGATAATTGTTGCTTGGTTTATTTCCTCTGAAAAGGACAATTCTCAAACAATTCTTTAACAATAATTAACAAATTACAAAACACCCAGATACATGTACCACAAATGAAGTTAGCACCAGCTTTTCATACACGTATGTAGTCATGTCTGAATAAACAACAGAATGCAGACATTTAATAATGTAAACAGTAGATGAATAATAAAAATTGTGCAAAATCTGTATTTAGGGTGGGATGGTCGGAGTACCAATAAATATTCTGCCCCTTGTACTTGATTGGAATCTCCCTGAGCTAAAAGCCCAGTTCATCATTGAAATACTTGTGCTATTGAGAAAAAACAGAGAAATTCATATACCGGTACCACTAAGTAAGTACCTATGGCAAGAACTAGCATGTACTTCATTCAGATCTTTTTAAAGTAAAATGTAGGGTATGTTTTTAAAAAATGACAAAAGTCTACAGACAACTACAATAAATGAGTGCATCTTTTCTGAATGTTTTAAACTTACTAATATGTGGGTAGTTCTAAGCTGGATAAACCGGAAGTCACAACAGCAGTCTAAGTTAGCTGCATAAATGAAGCTGATGGAAGGGCTACATGGATTTGGGGACTGAACTGTTTTTAGTCCGCCAGTGTACCAAGCTTCACACAAACATTGTTCGTGGCATAAATTTCTAGAGTACATGAAGACAGAGATACAAATTGGATAATAGCAGGGAAATTATTCAGTTAAACTAAGGAAGAAGCAAGATTACATGTAAGTCAGGGCTGTAGCCAGCGTCCGTTTTTCCGTCAATTGACGGAAATGTGCTGTGTCTGACGGAAAAATTGTAAAACCAATCCGTCAACCTTGACGGACAAAAATCCTTGGTAGAAGCTAGAGGCGGCTTGGTGACGCCGTCCACGACCACCAAAAGCCACACACTGTTTGTTTTGCTATTGTAATGATTGTTGACAATGTGTGTCGGCGCCCTTTCGCATACGATAATCTCATTAAAACCCGTTTTTCAAGGTCTCAGTTCAGTCCTTCTAATTAATTTTCGCGGTTTTCGCGACGATTGTAATTGGCTGACGGAAAAAAATTTCGAGCTGGCTAAAGCCCTGATGTAAGTACAATTGTGTCATAACATTCTCCAATCAGAGTTATTGACTGTGAGCTAGCCAGAATATTTCCATAAGTCCATGTAGTATCTGCTTACTTGAATAATATGCACAACTAGAAACTACTTTCCCAGACCAATTCTTCTTTCAATCCTTTCTACATACAATGTATAAAAGGATACTGATAGTACTGATTTTACAGATGATGAAGACTTTACAATACTTCGTCAATAACAGTTTTGTTACACTGCATCTCCAGTGATAGCTTCCCTCTCAAAACATTTAAAGCACGCTCGACTTCATAAAGCACACACTGGCCGATACAAACTTTCTCATTACACCATTTAGAAATAGACAAAATAGTTACTGTTTACGGACTTTTTCCAAATACCCAATTCTTTGTTGAATTACATATAAATAGTTCTGCTGAAGCAGGCTGTCAGAAATTTATTATATACTCATCTAAGAACTTGCCTGGGCTTATCACATTGAGCTGCTCTTCATGTTGCACCATCATAAAAACAGTACATACTGTCTTCTTTTACATAAAAGGTTGCTACAAATGTTTAGAGACATTTCTGACAAAGACTGTTCTGACAAAGTTGAAATAAATGACTTACAAATGTAGCATGAAACAGAGGTAAACATCAGACTCAAGTTTCTATGAATCACTATAATTGCGTTCACTTTTAAATTTGCGTCTTGACTGTAATACATGTTGGTTCATGTAGACTTGGATGCTGTGACTAATCTAGAATTGTGGTATGATAAAGCTGCAAATGATAGACTGTACAGCATACTACTTCAACTTCATTGCTACAAATCATTGCTTTCAACAATAGTAAACTAACATTGCTAAATAAGTACAATAATAAGCTAAATTAAGACTTACAATGTAATTCACCATAACTTTTCCTTTTCTTATTCATCAAAAGATGACCTAACAACTAAATTGTGAGAATATTTATGACATTTTCTGAACAATTGCAATACCCTGGCTTTATTTGGTCCATGTACCATTTTCCTCCTTTGCTTCCTGTTCTTTTGTTACTTGTTGTGCTTAGATGTTTACTCCAGCCTTAACTTCGGAGTCCCCCCTACGGCCTGCCCCTAGTAGTGTCTCAGTCTGTATCAAGCAGGCACACTTTGGTAGGTGGGGAGTCCTGAATGTCACCATTTTTAATATCAGGCATCTTATCATCTGCCTCTGCACCTTTGGGGTCTTGTTGATGATGAGGCGGCACCACAGGGGCCTTTTCTGACAGAACTGGGCCGCCTCCATGCTGAGAGGCCTGAGTCTCTTTCCCATTTACTTCACACTTCTCCTCAACCTGAGTAGTCAGTGAGCCATCTTCATTCTTTACAGAATTATTTGGATTGTCTGGATCAGGTGATGTGTTGTCTTCATGTTCATTGCTTGTGTTTTCTTGTTGTTTTTGGTGCTTCTTTTCCTCCCATAACCTTCGTCGCTCCTCCTTGGTTTTAAACCAGAGTCGGTGACCTAAGCAGTGATTGAAAGCAACATTTCAGTGTGTCTTCAACAACTTGTTGCTATAAAGTGCTCATTGGGGCATCGTTATGCAATCAAAATCTGATTTGTGTGCAACTCCGCTGTCTTGTTACCAAAAATGTGGTTGGTTCTGTACCAGCCTCCTTGACAATCCTACAACATTAAAAACATTTCACTATCTACAAAGCTAAGGGACTGATGATGATGACATTAACGAGTCTCAAGAACTAAGCATCTAAGGCAACGTTATGTTCATCTCAACAAAGGAAGCTGCAATAAGTAACAATTGTGGCTAAGCTTAGTTAATTAGAAGCAACACTTTGTTCTGAAATCTGTGACTCACTTGGACAGTCCATCTTCTCTGCATGTGCCTGGACCTTACAGCAGGCTCGACACAAGCTAAAGACACAGTTCAGGCCCTGGAAATCAAATAAAAAGACATAAAAACTTAAAGCAACAGCTTACATATTTCTTCTATATATAGTTCTTTGGAATGTAGTTATCTGTATTACCTTACTATGTTCAGCCCCTCTGAACCTTTCAAATTAACCATTTACATGTATCTGCTGAAATTGAGAATCGACCCATGTTCCTGCCTAAGAATACAGCTCTTTACCTGGATAAAGTGAAGAAAAAAAACTACTAAAAATTTAGCAAGTTCTCACCTTTGGGTTTCCACACTTCTCACAAGCAATCCATGGCCCCAACCCTAAATACAGGACATAGGACACAGTATTGTTAACCATATCTAGCGTAACACACCATTAAAGAAGACATTTTGATGTTCTCCAAATTCCACGCACAATCACCAGTAAACCAGTGCACTGACAAGTGTTTTACGAGTGGTTGCATTGATATCAATCAAAACCATCATAATCTAGAAATCTAAATGCTAAATTTTTATATTCATCTATTAGATATTGAGTACTTTTAAGTTTTATAGCCACCTTTATCCTATCATATGATAATTAGATGAATTTGGAAACCTTGTGGTTAACAATCTTTTGAAGTTAATTATTACTGTGTACTTGCTGTCCTGATGCCAGTAACCATTCACCTTTGCTAAGGAAGTTTTTGTGCGGGTAGCGCATCCTCCGTTTGATCTGGTTCCGCGACAACCCAGCATTTTCTCCTTCCTGATTTAAGTGCCGTTTTGGTGGTCGCTCCTTGTTGGCCTGCTCCCTCTCTTTCTGATCACCCCTGTAATAATAATGTAATTACACAAAAGAGCATGAAATATTTCTTATAAGCTACCATTGCACCAGTCATATGCATTTATAATAACTATCCTTGTATGTTTACACTCCATGGTGTGAACAAGTCAGTGGAAGAGTGCATAAACTGGAGAGGATGGTATTCAAGCTATTACCGATTGATTTTCACATATCTACAAATTAGTACAATACTACATGCAATATTTGAAGAAAAAAGGGAAAACATCCACATCAGCAACCAAATAAGAGATTAACAGACAACATAAGGGAAGATCTCCACATCCTCATATTACACAATGCCAAACCATAAGACAGCCTGCCTCCTCATCCAGTGCAAGCATGTCTAACCCTCCCCAGGGAACAAGAGATGTAAAACCAGATACTAAGTGTGAGTAAAGAAGATCTATCTCTGTACAACAATGATGACAGAATTAATGGGTCATGGATCCTTTCTCCCTCGCCATACAAACATACCTTGGCCTGATGTACGGCTGACAGATCCAGTGTGGGAAGGGTAGGCCGTTAGTCGGCTGATCTGCACCAGGCTTGGACGCCTCCTCCTGAAAAAAAGTGTGGAATAGTCACCAAGTGTGTAGTAGTCACCAAGATAATCTATGCAGTAAATGAATTGTTTAACACTATTAGATGCATCAACAGCACTGCAACCTCTGACAAGACAGGCATCCCTACCTGACAGCGTTTCTTCATTTCTTCAGACACTTCAACTAGGCTTTCGAAAGTCTTGCCCTGTGCCAAGGCAGTCCGCATGTCTGTGTGGATCTGAAGGCTGGGAAGAAGGTACATGTAATGTGTCAATGTCCCTGAATCAATGGCAACTGTCAGGCAGAAACTAAGTCTACTTCTAGACAGTCTTTGGTATATCAAACTTTTCAAATCTTACACACAGAATGTTTTAGTGTGGTAATACCATCAGGAATATGAACCTTCTCTATTTTAGACTTCAGAACGGAAGGCTATCTTTAGGCATTTTGATGGTTAATACAGAAATATCCACTTACACAGGGATTGACAACTACTCTTGTATACCTGTGGTGCCAGAGTTTGAAGAGATGCCCCCTGACTGCAGACAGCTGACATGGGTTCTCCCTGACCAGCTGCAAATACTCGTCAGCCATCTCCCACACAGGCGGGTTCTTCCCTTCAAACAGGGCAGGGTTGTGCAGGTTTCCCTCTGGGGAAGCAACAGTGAGACAGAACAGAGTTACAACTGAAACAAAATAAGCTTTGGACAGTCCTACTGCTGTCTTCCTCAGAATTTAAGTGACCAAGCAACTCGATCATGTGACCTTACAGACATTAGTGTGCCCCAATGTAGATTGCCTTTCTGTGAGAGGAACTTAAGAGGCCAGTCTGGCCACTTACATCAGGCCACATAAACCATTGCTAATGATTTGAAATGAACTTTCAAATTAGCAGCAAGACTGTTATACATATACTTCTGGCTTTTACTTCTCCATGAAATTTCTGACTTAAAGTTTGCCCAACTATCCTTTATAAAGCACATGTTTAAATCAGTTGGAAGGTTTCAACAATACAAAAGCCAAAAGTCATCTCTCACCTCTATGACCAAATGTCCATGGCCACAAACATAATTTCAAACTTGCAGCACAGTAAATGTATTATTCTTGTCGCAGAAAAATAGAACTTTGCCATGAAAACTTCCTTATTGACCCACCTGCTGTCATGATTCCATCCGTCCCCGTTTCCTTCATACACCTCTCAACACTCTGCAGGTTTAAGATGTTCCCATTGGCAAAGACAGGGATCTTCACACTGTCCCTGTAATGATAAACCATTAACACTGGTGTACAGGAGTTTAAATCTATCTGTTGGCTACTAACAGAGTTCATTTTACTCTGGGACTGTAAGTATAACTAATGAGGGTTACCTTTGTGCAAAATTTCATAAAATGTTTATGTCAGTTTAACCAAAAATTGTAAAACTTTTCCGGTCGTGTAATTTTCTTATTTTCTCGCCTTTCTAACCATTACTTAATACACACACAAAAATTTCCTACTGCCTGCATATAAAATTCAAAATCACCCTAGCGTCAACCATACTTCTTGCTGAAAATCTGCCCCATCACAAATTGGACTAGGCTCGGTGTATCATTCTGGAAAGTCTTTTCTACCTTTTTGGTGCACAGTTGACATCTCAGAGGTTTGAATCCCACAGACGAGCTGCTAAAAATTACCCAAAGCCCTAGTAATCCACGAGACGTCAGCAACTTGGAGCAGCTCCAAGTTCAACGACACGTCAGCCGAACTCGGTTCTTGATTTGTGACGGAGGCTTACGACAGATACAAATGTAAGTGCTTACTTGACAGCTTTGATGTGCTCCCAGCTGGCCAGACCTGTCAGACTCCCCTTCTGTTCCTTGGTACGTCCATGGACCGTCAGGAGCTGCAGCAACAGAGCATCAATCAGATCAACACCATTCTTTGTCTTACACAGGTGTGGTACTCACAAAGTTTAATCCCCAAAGGAGAGAACAAAACCGGGTGGAACTAAATGTCCAAATACATTCACATTTTACACTTAGTACATGTACCTTCTTAAATCGATAAACAAATAAATTCCACAAGTATCAATGTTTTCATTTCTTACATAGTGTGATCAAAAATTAAATATCAACTGTAATTGCAGAAGACTTTTAGTAAAAATTTCAACATATAAAAAGCACCGCTGAAATAATGACTTCATGAGCATATTAGTACCTGGCATCCTGCTTTCTCCAGCATCTGAGCATACTCCACTGTCCTCTTCACATCTTGGAAGACTCGAATCTTACAGGTTACAGGCACTGAACACCGTTCATGCACGGCAGACACTGGGGAATGAGACAATATGGTCTTAAACATGGTCAAGGTGTGGCTTTATCTAAACAAAGGATCTCAATTTAGCATCCTATTCAGCCCTAACCTAAGCTAGGTACTAGTACTCCTTTTCACCTGAGTGAAGTGAGGAAAGTTGTGTAATGTGCCTTTCCCAAGGGCACAAGATAAGTGACATTTTTCCCTGCCATTACACGACACAACCCCATGAAAGTCGAAAGGTCTCAAGTCACATCGACTGCAACTATAAATACATATGACTCTGAAGGTGATGTGCAATACGTTTGGATGTTCATATTGCTGCTGATAAGATTTGGTTAAATAATTTTGATTGCAATAAATGCAATTTTTTGGTATCTCCAATATTCATTCTAGGAAACAGGATAGGTCACATGCTTGGCAGCATGTTCAGCGACCACTTTACTCAGTTGTTGATGGTACTAGACTAGCAACTGATGCAGAACACTTGACTCACCCAACCTACGGATCAGATCCCAGTCATCCTGGAGAAACGCTCCATAGTGACCTGTCAATAACAAAAAAATTTCTCAGTATGCTGTGCTGTGCTACAAAGCCCTATAGCTTAAACACTTAGTACCTGATGCTAAGAGTACCAAAGCTACATGAACAAGGAAAAGTAATAAAAAAAATCCTTCGAAATATGCCAATTGTAGACTCTGACTGACAACTGTACCTTCTTGTTAAAAACAAGAAATGTGAGAACAAAAATCGAGAGATGGGAAACACCTTCTCAAATAAATAGACAAAAACAGTTTTGACTATGAATAACATTACCCCTTCGAGCAATGGACTGCGGACATCCCAGGTTGAGATCTATAGCGTCGCAGTGGTCCTGAGCCAGCAGGGCTGCCTGCACCAGTATATCAGGGTCATTCGCACAGAACTGTGGATGAAACAACAATCAGAACTATACTATAGTACATTTATGGATGTGTTGGTACATGTACTTTGGAAGCTATTTTTTTTACCTGGAGTTTTGCTGTAATGGGGCTTACTTCTGATTTTTGCACAGCCAATCATTTTAAAAATCATATTTTTGAAATATGCTTCTAACTTTTTAAGTAAATCATTTGTGAACATTGTCAACATCAAAATGGTTACCCTGAATGCGTATCATTGACCCCTCAAGACCCCTTAGCTTATTAGAATTGGGGGATCTAATTCTCCCATGACATTGCTCAGGAAGTTAGATTAAATGTCTCAGAACAGATATCTATGTCTTGGGTAGCATCATTATTGGTAGCCACTTTGACAACTATGAAGCAGTCACTTAAGATTATGCACAACCTGCACAATGAGCGGTCGGTCTTCGGGACACGTCTGCATGGCATCCCTGAAGTACGTTTCCTCCCGCGAAAACAGCGCCGCGTGGAACATGGGCGTGTAAGCAAGCTGACAGCCGTGCCTGCGGCTCAGCAGTCGCCATGGCAACTCACTCTGGTCCACCATGGGAGCCACGACGTAGCGCGCCTTCTTCAGGGTCTCCTCCCAGAACTGGTACCCTTCCAGCTTCCTCCGGTCAGCCATGATGTCAGCCTGGGGGATCTGTCAGGGAATGAGAACATCTGAGTTAGCATATTTAAACCTTTACTGGCTGGAGTTCTCCTGAGACAATGTAACCTTCTTCAGGGTCTCCTCCCAGAACTGGTACCCTTCCAGCTTCCTCCTGTCAGCCATGTTGTCAGCGCGGGGGATCTGTCAGGAAATGAGAACATCTGGCCATGGGTAACCTTCACTGACAGGGGTTCTGCTTGGAAAGAACTGAGGGAGTCGGTGGGTGGTGATACCCTGGGAATCTGGCCAAAATGATCTATGAGTCTGAGATATATACATACATCGCTTATAACTTATCCTGTTGCACAACAGCATAGAAGGGATGGCAAGCAAAGTTTTGACACTATTGATGATAAAAAAATCCCAAGCGTATCTATTGATCTGGTCTGGATCTCCTTTTCTCTCATTCTGGAAAAAATCATTGTGACCAGGCATGCTAGGCAGCACGCCGTGGAATTTTTAAAAAAGTATGACTAAGCCTGAGCTTACCTGTGTGCCTCTGTGTTTCTAAATGTTATGTGGGCCTATAACGTTGTTTACAATTACAAACCTAACCAATCTCTATAGCGTTAATGTTGACATTTAATGATTATGTAGTAACTAGAGCCTGGGTGATTAGAAATTGCCACTTAGTGTAGCTAATCAAGACATCACAGCAGTCTGAAAATTCCAGCCGTTAGTGAGACAGATTAGAAATCGCTGCGCGGCTGCTTATGCAACCTCAATTGCAAAGCAATTTTAGGAAACCGGCCGGCATGGGCCAAAATATTCAGCACCAACCGGTTCTGATAGCGAACTTACAACAACGAGCTCACACCACAATAGCGGACTTAACATCGTCCAACACTTTGACGAGTTGTTTGATCGAAATACTTGCCTTGATTGGAGGTGAAAAACACAGAAGGCGTCGGAGAAAGGACGTGATAGTCGGCAGCTAAGAGGAGACGCAGATTGAAGCCGCGTGTCCAAATGTCGGAGAGTTTATTTCAGGAACAATAATGTAGCGTAAAATTTGAGTCCACAGATTCGAGCCGCTTGTAACCATGGATTAGGAACACTGTCTCGATATCTCTAAATTGTCAGGTAAAACCATAAGAACTTTATCATTTACATTAAGAATTTATCATTATTTGTTTTATATGGGGACAAATAATGACTAAATAGTTATATATCACCCATGTAAACATGTAATCCGAGTGTGACGAATGACGAGATATGTATTACGGGTGAAAGGTCAGAAATTTAGCAATGGCGGGGTAATTTCCTGTTGGACGCGGAAAGTTGTAGCGATCAGAATTCTTCAAGAAAAAGGGCGGTCAAGGTCAAGATAAGACGCCATCCCGGACTTGGCTGCAACCATGAACATCGGAACTAGCAGCCTGCATGACAATGGCCTCCTGTATGCTGGCTGGAACCAAGACCAAGGTAACAACCACTGCACTCATCCAGAAAGTGCACGGAGCGAGCAAAATCAAGTTGTGATGGTTTACAAGTCAATTTTGAATAGACCCAAAGTAAGAATCGTATAGGGCCCGATTTCGAAGTCTTAGGTTAAGATTTTAAACAACATTGAGTGTGATTATATGAAGGCAACTCTCTGCTTTATAGTTAGATTTTGGGGGAAATAACAGGGGGTGTAATTTGATGAGTGCCTTGGTGCCACATGACGCGTACTGCACAGCCCCAGGCCCCACCCCATTTTCACTCAGCCTCATCTCCTACTTCTGGTGCTTACACAGCAGAACTAAGGGTTCAAGGCCATCTAAAAGTAGAATTGTGCATTCAATCTGACTTATGAACATGGCAAAACATTTTTACATCAGCCTTTCTCAGACACTCAGTTCAAAGTTCATTGTCAAAATGAAGAAACAAGTCTAAATGTTCTTCACAAGTTTTATCAATTACTTTCTAACAAAACAAAGACGAAAGAGCGAAAATTTGATTATTTGGTACAAACAGAAGGCTACAAAAAAGAACAGAATAATACATCTTTACCATGATAATTGATATCATCAAAGTGCTGTGTTGGAAATATTGCATATTTTCATGGTTAAAGTTTAACGCAATGTAAACCATCAGTATGCATTGAACTTGCCCAATCATATAAAATCAAATAATAGAATATATGAAATGGTTTGATTTCGAAGTTGGGCCCAATTAAACTTGCAATGTCTGACATCCCATGTCGACGTCGGTGATTGAACATTGGAAGTTGACCAAATTTGTATCAGTAACGTTAATTACTTTATATATAATAATAGAGCTTTTTCCCACACACTTTTTATGCTACTAGTATCCAATGTCCTCAGTAACGATTATGAATAAAGTTAATCAAAGATTTTGGGCAACAAAAACTCACTGTTGTTTACATCATAACTCTTTATTTCCTGGACTGAATTTCGTATGTTCCTCACAGTCGTTTTATACTTAACTTGTACAATTGTACTTCTAGGCTGTTTTGCCTGTGGAATGGAGAATGGGTTCCGTATCTATAACTGTGACCCACTGAAAGAAAAAGAAAGACACGGTAAGTAACACTCCATCCTTGAAATTAATTTGGATGTCACACTTAATTTTGAATGCTTCATATAACTTTGATTATAACTTTATTCAAATTGCGAAACAACGCAATGTGGACACTAGGCTGCAGGCTGATATCGTGACTACATACAATACATAACATTATATACAATACAAAAATTAAGCAACTATAAAGTAGGATAAAATGGTTGATACACTTTAAACAGTTACAGCTAATGCTTCATCAGACATATTGTAACGTAAGCAAATTAGCTTTCCTAATTATCAAATTTAGTACATTTTTCTATTCTGTTGCTCAAGACAATAGTCAATATGATTGTAATGGACATATCTTTTTCAATACATGTACAACGTTAATTCTTCCCATCCCCAGACTTCCCAGATGGAGGCATCAGTCATGTGGAGATGCTGTTCAGGTGTAACTACCTGGCCCTGGTCGGGGGAGGAAAGAGCCCAAAGTTTCCTCCCAACAAAGGTACGAGGCTTGGACTTACTGTCTTTGTGAAATTTGCAGTCCAAGATTGTAATTTGTAGACTGATTTTAGCTGTCCATAAAAGTTAACAGCTCAACCTATGAGAGATTGGGTGCAATATTTTTGTACCTTTCTGTGTTTTCTGTATTTGTGTTTACCTCTTAACAGAGGTGGGTGGGGCTAGGGGTGGAATATGTCTATTATAATTTATTGCACTTTGATAGCAAAACATTGAAGGATGTATTGTGTAGAGGAAATAGTGAAAATGTCTGTACACGTTCAAATGAAAAGCTGTATGGCGGGGCTGTGACAAAAATGTACCATCTCATCTGGAAACTATCCAATATTCTGGGTTACACATGTGTACATCGTAAACTTAAGCAGATGAAAGTCCAAAGTTGCGATGTAAGTACTGATATTGGACAGATGTGACCCTGTTTAAGAGCTACCATATCATGTTTTGATTGCACAAAGGGGCAAACAAACAATAAGTCAACTATTAGCCCTTTAAATCTTTTCTTGACCTGATAACAATAGGTCACCATGTATGCTAATTATCTGTATTGTATTAATACCTTGTACAATGTACCAGCATTCTTATGATAATGTATGGTGATTGATCCATATGGCTTCATGTCTGACATCTATCATACATGATAAACACACTTTCTTGCAAATGTATAACAACAAAAACTTAACACTATGATGCTTGAAACATACAGAATTGCATCACCTTTAGCCTGATTTAATCGCGCTTCTCAGGCCCGTCGTACATTGCCGTGGGGAGGAGGCTACAAGCTCCGGATAGCGGAGTTTGCGTTACATCACCTTACTTTATGTTTATTTATTTATTATTTTACTTGTTTTATGACGTTTTTTTGCATCAGATACTTTGAAGTTACCCAACAGATTCATATCCAAATTTTCTATGCTGTCATTCTTTGTTGTCATTGCTGAGGACTGCAAAAAGTTTAGATGTGATGAATTGTTTGATGTAATTGATATCAGCAACTGCTGCCGACATGCCCCACCATGTTCCTACAAAGCTGGTGTGTCAAGCTGAAAGGGCATTATACCTCACTGACTCGACCTTGTTCAGGGAGAGTACAATATGCAGTATTCCTGGGAATCGCTAGATGGTGCACACATACAAAGAAAAGAAAAGCAAAGCATGATGGGACCTCACGTGATGACGCCCCTTCCCAATCATCATTTCCTTTTGTGCTTCGCGCAAGGTGCACGCATCGAGTTTGCTCCGGTACGATCCGGTAGTGACTCAGTTTTTCGTTGTTGGCTACGAGAAGAACCACTTTCGGCGCACCATGCCGCCGATAGGGTAAGCCCCTATCGGCCGGCTACTATCGTCGCAGCAGGCCGTAAGACCGGGAAGGGTGAAAAGCCCCTATCGGCGGGCTACTATCGGTACTGGCGGTCGAGCTTAGCGCTCAAGGCTTGCCAGGCGCTGGGAAGGACCAAAAGGCCCTTTCGGCGCAACATGCACGGGAAGAATTGGCCAAGCATGCCGTAGAACCTGGAGGTTATCGGCGAGGCTACGTATACAGACGGCCGTCATACCTTGTGCCTTACACGGAGCTGGCATTATCGGCGCACCAGGCCGAAAACCCCCCAATTATACCAGCAATACAGATACATTTACTGTTTAACTTTAAGAGAAACTAATAGTTCACATGACTGTGTTTCCCCACAGTTATGATCTGGGATGACCTGAAGAAGAAGCATGTTATTGAGTTAGACTTCTCATCAGATGTCAAAGCTGTCAAGTTGAGAAGAGACAGGTCAGTCTCTGCCCTGAGCTGGGTTATTTATGTACATGTACACATGTAGTCTCCAAGCAGTGTTTGAAGTGGAACTCTTGACATTTTTCCTTGTTGGTGGGGTTAGCTGACAGAAGTATATAGCATATAAGAAAAGATTTTCCCTATCAACCTCTGCTTGGAGATTAAAGTACAATATACATGTACATGTATCTGCATGTTCATATTCTTGCGATATACATGTACTGTTACGAAGTAATGTTTTGTAGATACATACATGTTGTTTATCAGGTTGGTAGTTCAATGTAACTATGTTGTCATTTTACAACCAAAATATGAAATAGTGTTTTGACAGCCTGCTACAGTTTGCTCCAGTCAAATTTTGCTTAGATCAAGCCTCTATCAGCCCTTTCATTGGTCAGGCCCTTAGGACTCCATAGGAGAAGAGCCAATCAAGCCCTAACAGTAAGGGATTTTGTGATACAGACTAGATTTCATTTGTATATGGTAGAGAAATATTAGGGCAACAGCAGACAGGCTATGTCAGCAATAAATGTCAGCTATAAGTCCTATAATTAAAATTTTGGTTGTAAAATAACAGCATTATACTTTACATGTATATATACTGAGTGATGTTGCAAAGTAATGTTGTTCATGTGCCATTCTCAGGATTGTGGTTGTGTTGGACAACATGATCAAAGTGTACACCTTCACACAGAATCCACAACAGTTACATGTATTTGAGACATGTAAGAATTCCAAAGGTAAGTTTGCAACTTTCTCATTAAAGTTGCCTTCTTTGAGGTACTTTTTCAGTTCATAGTCTTCATATATATAAGTAAAAAGATTGTGCTTGTCTCGCTATGTGGTATGAATACCTTTGATAGATGTAGTACTGTTCTTAAGGATAGCACAGATTCAATATGTGTTTTTTGATAGCACACATCCAATGTCTTTTTTAAATCAAATTCAACTAGAGCCCAGTGTATGTCACCATCATATGAGAGTGAAGCATAGCTAATACAATTTATACAGCATTGATATAACAAGAAATCAGTTTTACATAAAGTAAGATGATACAACTTGAGAATAATGAAATAAAAGAAATGCATCACAATCTCACTTTCTACTATCTTTGAGTCCAAAATTTTATATCTGATTCTCCCCTCCCAGGACTGTGTGTCCTCTGTCCAAACAGCAACAACTCCCTCCTGGCCTTCCCTGCCAGACGGACGGGTCATGTTCAGGTCGTTGACCTTGCTAACACGGAGAAGGCACCGGCGGACATCGCGGCACACGAGGGTGCGCTGACCTGTATCACTATGAACTTACAAGGCACAAGGCTCGCCACTGCCTCAGAAAAGGTCAGTGAGGGAAGGTCCAAAACTTTCACAGATTTGTTTTTGTCTGAAAGATTCGGCATCGTCAGTTTACCTTTCTCTTGTCTCCATCAACAATTAGTTGTCTGTTTAATAAGTCTGTAGTGATTTTTAGTGTGACTGGGCTTTTATGTAGCTAGGATGAGTTCTGGGGAAAGTAATTTCTACATTACATTTGCTTTAAAGTTAGCCATGTAGTGTAGCCATGAACGCTGTAATGTTACTTGTTTTGTTCTACCACATCAAGGAGTGGAGGTGAAATGTGGCAGGTAGAGCGTTCGTAGTTGGATTTTAGGCAACTTAAGAGTTCTCAATCCAGCAATCTACCAGTAGTGAGGTTTATGTACAAACAAACATCATGTTTGTCTCCATGTTTTCAGGGAACACTGATCCGTGTGTTTGACACAGCGTCGTACCAGCTGCTTCATGAGTTAAGGAGAGGCACAGGAAGTGCTCAGATATACTGGTGAATATTGATCAAATTTTCTTTAATTAGATATTTGAAGCACATCTATTTTTTTCTCTATCATATAAGGATAAACATATAAAGTAGACCAATCCTCTAGCTGTCCAACATCTTTTGCACTGCAGCTATCCATCAATAAGACAGAGTGTGACATGGTGCGAAAGATGCTGGTTGGCATGAAGTATTAGTCTGTTCCGTATATCTATTATACACTGTATAGCAATAACTTAGTTTTCAGTATTAAGGTATCAGTAAAGGACATGGTTCATGTCTTCACGTAATTGACATGTACCATAATTTTGTACATGTACCGGTATGTAATGAGTAATGTGCAGTTTGGGGTTTGGACAGCTCTTTATTGTGATATCTCTTGTCCAGCATGAACTTCAACCAGGATGCATCTCTGTTGTGTGTGTCGAGTGACCACGGTACAGTTCACATATTTGCTGTCGAAGATCCCAAGAAAAACAAGCAGTCCAGGTTTGTATTCACCACTTAAATACATCTGCATGCTGTATCCCATAATTTGCTTCTGAAGAATGATTCAATGTACGGAACACTGCAGGGAATTGCAATGACATTTGCAGGAAACTGCAATGAGACCACATTTTAATCATAATCCTGTGGTGTGTTTTCCAGTATCAATTTTCTTAAAAACTAGCATTCCCATCTCACACTAGATATCATGTCATAAGTGTGTTTCATATGAAGGTTGTAAAATAGCTATTTATTTGTTTGGACCTATAAACTTGATATACATGTGAATTAATTAGAAAAGATATCTACATGTATTGTTTTTGACTTCAGTCTGGCAGCTGCCAGCTTTCTGCCCAAGTACTTCTCCTCCAAGTGGAGTTTCTCGCGCTTCCAAGTCCCCAACCAGACCCAGTGCATCTGTGCCTTTGGTTCGGAGCCCAACTCTGTTATAGGTGAGTTGGCTTCACACTATGATGTTACATATATGACCAACCATATCTTTGTCAAGGAAGGTTAGACATCCAGGTAACAAGATACGTTTCAAACGTCTGACCATTTCCAAAATCATATTCAGTTGCTTGAGTAACTGCTTTTTGGCAGAACCATAGCTTTTGTTTCTTGAGAAGCCAGAAAAGTATGAGTTTATCTTAGACAATAACAGTAAACAAAGTTCTTTGTGCACAACCTACCTTTTTCTCATGCCAGTGTTTCAATTCACTTTTGATAAGACTGATAAGAATACAGCTTAACTTTTGGGGTATAAGTGGAAAGCAGAATTGTGCATTGTATCATGTCTTTACACTTTTTTTTCTACAGCTATCTGTTCAGACGGAAGCTACTACAAGTTCCTTTTCAACCCCAAGGGAGAATGTACGCGGGACGTGTATGCACAGTTCCTGGAAATGACGGATGACAAGACGTAAAACCTGCTGCAGCTACATGATGTACACTGTAGTTACTTTGCAAAACTGTTTTCACAGCTCGCTTGCTGGTGCATTCCTAGTGATTTACCGAAGATGTGATTTCAAAGCTGTAAGAAAGAATGGCAGAATTGCATTTATACTTTCCACTAGACAGCGATCTGTGACCAAAATTGGATTTGTGTGCTCCTTGATTTCTAGCCAGTGTTTACACAATCTCTCGCTAGCTAGGGTGGCAACTGTAAGGTCGGCCACTAGGAGCATGATTTTAGTCAGGCTACTTGAGTTTATGATTGGAATACAATGTAAGCTGTAAAGGTATGACTTAAAAAACAAACACAAAATTTGTTAAGAGATCTGTAAAATCATTGGCACTCATTGGTCACAGCAGTCTCCAGTAGAAAGGAGATGTAAAGAAGCTTCTAGCACTTTTTGGGCAAGTGAAGATAGTTTGTCTCCTGGCCATACTCTTTAAGGGAAATGGGACCTGCTTTTTACATCATATAACAGAAATTGTTTTTGTTGATACCATAGTATTCAACTAAATGTGGAAATATAGTCATTTCTAAAATAATTCATTTGATTTGAAGACTTTTCTGACACCTGGCGCCAATTTTGGTGCGTTGAATGAGTTTACAGCTTACGTCCACTGTTGACAGGCCAAATATAGAAAGGCAATTAATTTTGGACTGAAGTGTACCACAGTATTATTTTATGTATCCTCCTCCAATTAATGATAAATATGAGGATTATGATGCTTATTGTTAGTTTTAATCATTATATTTTGGAAAGTTATTGCTTCTATATTTGAAGAAAATATCAAAAATGTATAATATCTGCTCCTGTACATCTAAACAATGATGCATGGGGAAAATTCAACATGGGAAAAGATAATCTGTACTTTGCTTTGCTTTAAAGGTAAGCTGATTGAGCCAAACTGTTCTAAGTAGCATATTTGTATTACCTAAAATGTATATATACATGTAACAAATCTCAAATTGCCTTGCTTAATGTTCCTTATGCACGTCAATGCTCGGTAACAAGCACTGCCGACAACTTCATGTACAAGTCTTGTTACAATTTCTTTTATTAGATGAAGAGTCTCGTAGCAATTCTTCAGAGACTGTCCTAATTGTGACAATTAAAGGAACACTTTTCACAAATCTGTATGTGTGTGTAGACTTGTTCATTACAATAGCTTACTAGTATTTCAAACAGACCTGCACTCACATGTGAAGTCCAGAGTAAGAAACTTGATGTTGTCAACACAAGACTGCTATGAATGGTTTGCCACATATCATGGACAAATCATTAAACAAATAGGAAACTCGATGATTCTCTCACAACCATATCAACAGTGGTGCAATGCCGCAGTGATTGACCTGCCAGGAGGGTAATTCAATGGGAAGCTTAGCGAAAACGCAGAGTTGAACAACCTCTTACTTCTTTAATGATATTGCTTGTATTAATAAGACACTGAGGTACTGCATCGGTAAACGCTAAGGAAGAACTTTACTTCAGTAGCTTAATTTGAATGAACGATGATGATATGAATGATAAGATTGATACATAAGGGGGAACTAAAAGATTTGACATGTATATTTAAACTAAATCAAAGCCCCCTCAAGCCTCTATAGATGTAATCTGAACATACAGAGATTTCAAATAGACCACACATAACATCACTCCAGGGTAGATTTTTATTGTAAGTCATAATGTCTCAGCCACATTTGCAGACAAACAAAGTCTCAATTACAGACAAAAACTTCATTTGAAATTGGTCATCTTATCTAGTCCCATTCCCAGGTTGTCGTTTTATATATCATAAGTGTAGATATGTGGGATATATATAAGTAGAATGCAAAAGCCGTGCAAAATTTTTCCAATTCAATTCAAGTTACAGCTTTTCTAGCAACAGATTACCATGCCATTAGTTTAACTACACATGCACTAGGAGATGCACTACTTCATTTCAAACAGGAAGAAACTGCGACGTTTCTTCCATCTTGCAGGGGACTGGAGTTACTTCTTCTCATCATCTGTTGAAACATGTGAGGCATGGTTAACAACACTTCCTATCCTTACTGCGGACACCCAAGACAAGCTGTTTCCTTTGCAATGCAGTTCATGTACTGAGACACTTGCAATAAAGGTTTCTTACAGTTCAATAAACTTTTACCTTGCAAGAAAAAGACTATTTGGTGCAAAATTTATGTATGCTCAGGCATAAGCAAGTTTACTATAAAAAGGTCAACTGAGGAAAAAGGTATGCTGTTTGAGTAAGTGTTACAGGTGCCCACTTAAACTGTTAGCATGCTGAGTAACTTGTACTAATGGTAATTTCCAGTAGTCGGTTTAATCCATGCAAAATTTGTTAGGTGGTGATATGACAAGACTTTGTGGTGAAGTTGTGAAGCTGGTGACTTTAAACGACCTGGTGCTACGTGAACACATGGTTGTACTGGTGACAGTATTCTTCTTGACTTTGACTTTGAGCAGGTGTTCCATCCTTCAAAAACTAACCATTTTTCTCATCATCATCGTCGTCATCTTCATCATCATCATCATCATCCTCTTCATCTGACTCCTCTTCATCCTCATCATCCTCATCAGAGCTGAAGGTTCCTTCAGGCAGGCCGTAGATCCTGACAACAGGCTGGAGGAAACAAACTGCTGTTAACAACAACTCTTCAATACCATATCTTCAGTTAGATACACGGCAGTTTTTGTGGCATTTTGAATGGCAGTTGAAACAACGC
This sequence comes from Branchiostoma floridae, assembly GCF_000003815.2. Classification (NCBI taxonomy): domain Eukaryota; kingdom Metazoa; phylum Chordata; class Leptocardii; order Amphioxiformes; family Branchiostomatidae; genus Branchiostoma; species Branchiostoma floridae. The sequence goes on along the minus strand of NC_049991.1, from coordinate 15,546,730 downwards.
TGCAGTACAGCACTCATACAGTGAACATATTTGCAGTATCAAAAATCTGCAGTGGGGAGGAGAAACTGCTTCAAGATTTAGATGCTCTAGTATTAGCTTGGAAGCAAACTGCACTATTGTATTCCACAGGTACTGGTCTTTTTGGTAATGAATTTTAAGCAGTCTTTCAGACAGGGTGCATTAGATTTTGAAGATGGTAATCACCAACATTCTCTCTACAAATCCTAACTTAGGAACAAACTGAAAATGCTCAGACAATTGAACAAATGGCAAACTGTATCCAAAAACACTCAAACATCCCCAAGAGAACCACTCAAGGGACCAATAAATAAAATGTGGACAGGTGCTCAACTATAGACAGGATTTCTCCCACACTGAGAGAAGAACCACACCTTGTTGGGATCCTTGAGGATGAGGTATTTCCCCTCGTCCAGCTTCATACAGGTGTCGATGATGCAGCGCACGATGCCCCAGGCGTTCTGCATGTCCAGGTTGATCTGGGCCGCCAGTTCCCGCGGGTTGAACTGCTGCGTACCCAGGATCACGTGCTTGGAGGAGTCACGGACGTTAACACGGGAAACATACCTGGATGGCAACAGAGGGGAAAAGACAGAAATCTCATTTTAGTATGCCAAATCAATCTGTTGTTCGAGTGACTTCTGCATTGTGTATTTTATTACTTGAATGTCTAACCTTAACCCTGTATATGTTCGTACATTGAAACATATCTGGATGACACCAAAAGAAAAAGACACAGAAATCACCTAATGGTATATTTCTAACCTTCATCGACAGTATAGTATATGTTTTTATATGGATAACCTACAAGATATCCAAAGAAACATATCTGGATGTCAAAAAAGACACAGAAATCATCTCATGGTACAATATGTTTGAACATGGATATAACATACAACATGTCTAATTTACAGAAAATTTGGACTGCAAGCATGCATTTCTCTACACGTGCGACACTAAGTACAGTTCTTGGGAGCTTACTCACCCCAGCTTGAGTGCATCAGACCCAGCCAGGACAGCAGAAGCTGTCCACTTGGCCAGCTTACAGCTGTTGTTCTTCAGCTCAGTGGCCAGCACAGCTCCGCGCTGGGAGTCCAGCTTGGCCCGCCACTCTACATTCTTGTTACTGAACTGTGAGGACAGGAGATACAACTTTAACACAAACTACAAATGTAGAAGGACCTAGGGCTCTCAACCACATAAAAAACTATCTTCTTTCTAATAAATTGACTCCATACATTCTTCCAACATCATAAATGGATTAGACTGTAGGTGATCTCTACCCAACTGGCCACAGAAACAATGGTCTGGTATTACAGCAGACATCAGCAAGCAGATACAACTTTAGTTTGTACTCAATAGGTTCGACAGACAGGACAGAAAGACCAAGAGTTAACTTAAGGGTGATGCATTGCCAGTTGAAAAAATACAATTACTACATCAACAATACTTTGTCTTATTTCTTTGTCCATCATTTAGCCACAGGCAGAATATGATAAAAGCAACATATTCTCACAACACTGCCCATAAAAACATCATAAACATCCCTGACCATCAGCTTACATACATATATACATAGTCATGCTCTTATTGAGTTGTAGCATTAACAAAGTTTCTCTTCCAGTGTGATCTATCACTCATAATTACAGTTAGGTCCCTATCACATAGTCCAGTCCCTGATTCAATAAAATGCTATATAGATACAGATGTATGAGTTTAAAGCAATAGATAGCTACCCACCCGTGAGTCCCACTCGTTGAGAGTCTTGATGTTGATAAACTGGGTCTCTCCGTTCGGCCCCAGCATGGACCCGTCATGTTCACAACGCACCACAAGTTCAATGTCGTTTCCTAGCTTGTACTTCCGGTACCTGTGTAAGAATCAAAAGACTCCATAATTTCTCTCCTCCTAAAACTCGTGAGTGCTGTGAAGATCTTTCTTGAGTTCCTTTTCGTAAATACAAAAGGGCATTCAACTTCATGTGTGTAGATGTTGCTAAGTAGTATTTGTCCATTCTATTTGATGACTATAGGACTGAACTATCAAAAATACCTTCAAATTCAAATTCTACTGTGGTAAATTAGGTACAACTACTGTACAAGCTTTCACAGTCCAGGGGGAAAACCAAACAAACCATTACAAACCTGTATGCCACTGATGCCACTTCACCTTCGTCCTCATCGGTCACAAACGGGTTGGGCTTGTTAAATCTGTAGACTTCACTGCTTCCCTGTAGGAGGAACATCATTTATACAAGACATTTGAAATAACATACAAAATACCACACCTATACAACCTTCCAGGATGGTTTCAACAAAGGTTGTGAACAAACTTAAGGAACAAACATGATGATAAAACAGGTTAATTCAAACCATTGTACAAAATGGATGGCCTCAAGGACAACTGATATAATTTAACCAAAAAATCCAACTTATTCAAGAGAAAAAAATGATCAAATCAAAGCAAATGGATGGGAACGAAAGAGAAGGGAAAGGATAGAAAATAATGAAAATGGTGATACATACTTTTTTCTTCCTTACCATCTTGAGCACCTGCTGGGAGAAGTTGTGGTTGATGAAGGTGGCCTCGAGGGCCAGGTTACGGGGAGAGTTGATGCTGGCCCCTTCGTCCTGAGGGGGCTCTGTGGCTGTCTCACTCACAGTCAATAAGTCTGGGGGAAAAAAGTTACGAGTCTTAGTGGCAAGTGTCCGTAGGTGTTTTGGGCACCTTTAGACAGATTAGACGTGAGGCTCGGTGGGCAAAGGTGGAGGAAAGAAGAAATATGAGGTATTCAATACGAGTAAGCGCCTTCATGACTTCTACATTATGCTGTTTCATCGCTAACATGATTACAACAATATAAATATACTAATTTTCAATCAATCTTTCCAACTGTCTGTGCCACTCCAAATCTGGAGACAAAATGAAGACATACAAGTATGATATTCAAAGACCTGAGAAGATTTGTCTGGTGCATACATAGAAATTTTGACCATTCATACATTGAGATGCTTAATTGCTGATATCATTACAAGTTCAATATGAATACTATAATGTTTGAATGAATCTTCCCACAGGACTGGTAAAAACAAAACATTTCAAGACTGGAGTCTAGACGCCTCAGGTCTAGGGAAAAAAGTGTTGTGTTTCCTGTTTCAGTCCTGGAAAAATTAGGGTTGGTAGGTAGGCAATGTCTTTTTTTTTCCTTGTAATTTTCTTTCGGCTGACCAAAACTCTAGTGAGACATATTACAGTACAGTTGAACAAAGTACACTGAAATGCATGAAGACACTTGTCTTTTAATTTCGTGCATAATAGATACATTTATCCTTCATTAGATAGGACAAGCAGTGTTTTTACTTCAATGGGAAGCAGGCTGAATAAAAATTCTAACTGGAAACTATGTGACTCCACTGCCCATCAAAAAAAGGTCTAGGGTCGACAGGTTTTTCTAGGGTAGGTACGGAAACAGGAAACAACATTTTCTCCTAGGCCTTACCGAATTCTGAGTCGTCTCGCTTGTCAAAGAAGAGCTTGGATCCGACGCGCTGTACCACGATGTCCCAGGAGTACACGGAGCGCGTGCAGCACATCAGGGTGGCCAGGATGATGTCCGTGGCATAAACGTTGCCGTGGCTCTTGGCAATCTGAAACATACAAATATAGCAATAAGTATATTCTGTACATACAGGTGGGTATAGCATATGGGTAAGTGTATGGGAGTTGAACACAGACCTTTATCAGTGCACTAGCCCCCTACTGTAATGATTGCACAAAGCTAGGGCTAGGGCTAAAGAAATAGAGACGGACAATTCTTTCTACACCTTGAGTGATGTGGGAAGGACTAACTTCTTTTTTTTCCATATATACACAAGACATTTTTGCCTCCTTTTTATATGATAATCAATACTTTTACTGCTCTGTAAATTCTCATTTATTTCTTGTCATGGAGTTCAGATTTCTGGGACAGACAGGATGAATTTTTGGTCCATCCCAACAGGCAAAATTCTGTCCCAGAACGGAAGGACGGGTCCTGGAGACAGCCCTGATTAGCTGCAAAAGGCGTGATGTACACTTAGAAAGTTGACTGACCTGGCGAATGACTGGATCATCAGTGGTAGTGACCTTGTGGAAGATGCGGTTGACACGAGCGAGTCGTCGCTCATTCTTGGTGTTCACGCGGTCATACGACTTGTCATAGTACTCCAGCACGCCACACTGGACACTGAGATAGGGAAATAGCAGTAAGTACAAGTTAGTGGTTATGTTAATCCTCCTGACTCATCGGAAAAAATAACTTAAAGTAGTTAATAAGAATTTTTCTTCCAACAGTACAATTTATTTTAAAAGGTAGACACACGTACGTACCTCCAAATTTTCGATGGCTATCAGTCCATCTTGTTCACAGAATTGACCTAGTCTCACTAGAGTGCAAGACTAGGTAAAAAATTTGGAGGAGCGTACATGTGTTTACCTTTAAAAATACATCACTGTTAGAAGAAAAATTCCTATTAACTGTGCTCATACATGACTAATGAATCTCTTCAAAGTTACTTAAAGTAGGTTTAACAATCAAAAAGACTTCATACATCTCAGTAGGTTCATCGATGTCTGGCATGCGAAGTTTGGTAAGGCGAGGAAAGTCCATCTCTTCAAGAACCTTCCAATCTGGACGGACTTCGATGGATGCATCGCGATTCTTTGTCTGCACCTACGAATGGTTAAGGATAAACATAATGAATCAATGTGAATATCCTTTCAAAATATGGGTCATACTAGTCTCTGTTACACAACCTCTCACTGCGAGGGGCTGAGTGGGCCCACTTGGATAATATAAGCCAGCAAGAGATAGAAGAACATTCTGTGAACAAGGTCGACAGAGAATGACCACAAATCTAGAGGGTTAAGTCCCTATAGTTAGCTTCAGTGTTGGAAGTAAAATGTTAGCATTTTTTCTATAATGAATTCTACCAACACAGATGAACTTTCATGCTATTAACATGAAAACTTGTTGAAGTTATTCTGAAGGGTGATGAAACCAAACCTGTTGGTTCCTGTCGTTCCACCTCTGCCGACCACCGAACTGCTTCTGCAGCTTCTTCTGCAGTCGCATCCTGTCCCTGAGGAAAGTACAGCATCCAGGGAGTCAGAAAAAAATCCTTGCCTATGACATGATAAAATACTACAGTACTACGATGGCAGTTCACTATACTAGATGCCATTTGGAATAATATTTCTTTACACTTTGCAAGTGGATAGAAAGAAGGCTTTGATATCTCAAGAAAAGTGTTCCTCTCTACAACGTATTTTCTAAAAAGTAGCAAAAATTTTGTATTTCTATTACTATTGCTTCTATTTTCTTCTCTCCAAGAGAGAAGTACCAAAGAGGTATTGCTACCCACCTCTCCCTGCTCTTCTGTGTCTTGGACAGTGGAGCACTCTGGGCCGCTGCCCTCTGCTGCTCACGACGCTCGCGCTCCCGGCGCATGTTACGTTGCTTTGGGAAAAAAAGACAAAAGGTGTTATATTTGGAATGAAATATTGCTGTGTCAAGTGTCAGGTATACTCCACAACAATAGAAAGAACTCTCAGAAGTAAGTAGAACTTTCAATCTTAATTCTTATAAACTTTCCCATGATGATATCACTTTGTAGCAGACTAGCAGGGTTCAAGCCAGCATCTGTCCTTCCAGCATGTAAAGATTCTACCAAGCTGAACCAAGCTGACTCTACCAGGAAAATTTGCGCCTCAAAATAAAGGAAATAGCATTTCAGAGGGTCTAGATTAAAAAAATTTCCCGGGCAGCATACCCCCAGACCCCCTTGGATCGTCGCACCTTGGACAGAATTTCAATTCAAAATCCTGGGACAGAAAAAAAATTCAGGCTGGCTAGAACACTGCTTTATAGGAATGTAAAGCCTACCTGGTTGTAACGCTGCCTGTTGCGCTGGTACAGAGGCTTGGGTGTCTTGGTGGTGTCCACCAGCTGGAAGGACGACTCGTCTTCCTCGTGGTAGTAGGAGTACTGGTTCCCTGCACCGAACTGGGAGCTGTACTTGTCTGCAACAGATACAAATGACCATCCTCATCACAAGAAGTCACGATAATAACATGATGTCAAAAATACACCAAAACCATGCAAATGTCCTAAACTCAAACTCAAACCACCACCAATCACATTAGGGCAAAACTTACACAGCGTAATGCCACGCTATGGGTGTTGCTTCATAATTGTATAGGTAGAGATGTATATCATGTGACTTCTAATGTATGTGTAGGTATAAATCTGACTATATGTGTTAGGATTGTACTGGTACTTACTGATGTATCTCCTGTCTTGGTAGGTAGCACCAGTCCAGTCAGACACCTGGAAGAAATAACATTCTTCATGTCAACATCATCATTATCATAATACCTTTAAGAACAACTCATGGTAAGGCTGCTATCAGAGTAGCATAACCCACGGACGTTATATAAAACTGACAAACAGTTATGCAGCACACAGGTAATGCTGCTCTTCAAAATTATGTGGAAAATAATTTTTGACATGCGCACCTGTGGTATACATAAAAAAATGTGCTTTTATTAAATCTGAAGAAGTGGCTTCAGTGGTCAGAATGATTTATGCTTTGGTAGTAACGATAAATGTAACGCTGCAATTGGTTTTATCAAGGGCAGTTTTTTTTTTTTAATCTCCTAGCTTCCATGCCTGCAAAGACCAACCTCCCGCCATATGTTAAGTATTTGTGTAAAATAAAGTAGAGCAAAATTTTCTTTTTCGACAAGCAATTGAACATTTCAAGAGAGATCTCGTCTCTTGTATGCTTGACATGAACAAGTTTAATCTATTCCAAAGAATGTCGCATGAGCTTTAATTAGGATAAAATCTGATGAGATCCACACGTCGTGATGTCCATAGACAGGATTGCAACATGCCCCCCTCCCCCTCACCTTTCCTAACCGGTCCCCTTTGCTGAACGGCTGGTACGGCATATCCTTGAATTTTTCCGGGATCGCGCACGGTCCCCAGCCATTGTGGTTGTCCTGAATCTGCGGAGGATTGAAATGAGCCATGTTTGTCCAGTAATCCTACTGAATCGGCGGCAAAAAAATGAAGATTTGTCCGCCAAGGACCGCAAAAACCCAGATGGCAGAGGCACTCCTCGTGGGTTCCCAGACTATACCAAACGTAGGTGTCTGAAATAGCAAGATAAATCTTATATCATCTGTAAATCATTCAATTGGGTAGATTTATTGCGTAAGAATTGATAAAATGTAATATTTAGGAATGTTAATAATATTTGCTTAAAACGATTTATATTTTATCTGTTTTCTTCTAACTTTGTAGTATACTGCTTGACAAGTTTTCCCCTAAAAAGTAAGTCCAATAGAATACTCCAAAGGTCTCGCGAGATTCTTGCCCAGTTATCACGTGACACCAAATTAGCTCCGAGATCCGGAAGCAGGAAAAAAACTGAGGAGAAACAGAAGACTTGGTCAGGTTGTCGTCAAGACTTTGGAATTTAACGAAACATGTTTCCTTGATACCAGGCAGAAAGCACCTCGTTGGAATGGTAAGACGTTTTTTATTGTCGGCTCTTATGTTATGGTGCAAAGCGACCTGATTTTGCATTTATAAAGACATTGCAAGTGTGTTTGTTGGGGGAGGGTCGAGGGGGGGAATGACAGTTTTCTGGCATGGTCATCTTGATAGTGAAAGTTGAATCTCTGTTTAGACAAGCCGGCTTTGGTAGAGGGGCGTTAGCTCAAGGAAACGTTCGGCATGAAACTTATCAGCCATCACATTAGGCGACAAACGTACTGTGATTGGTGTGAAACGTTAAGACATGCTGTAAATTACCTTTGGTAACTAGAAATTATTTGTCAATTTTAAGTCCATGATTTCTTGATTTGCATGTCTTGCTGTGACAGTCGTGTATGGACATGTTTAAGGTGGTGAAATCAACGCAAATCCCTGGTTGCCACTTGCCACTTATGTTATATGGCATATAAAACTGCACAATGCAGCGCATACAACAGATTTTAACAATCTAAAAACATGTGGTCTGTCTGACAGTGTCTCATTGGTGAGGCTTAATTATGTCTTTCTGATTCCATGTTGTTTGTTCTACTTCAGTCACACAAGGTGTAATTTCACATTACTCCACGTCCCTACTGTTATACCAGAAGTATAGCAAAGTTTCATGTCATTAAAACAACAATGCTAACTGACGTCTTCTTTCCCAGACCTGAATGGACAGAAGATTGCCATTTTGTCACACCTGAACCAAGTATGGCCAGCAAGCAGCTCTCCGCTGAGGAGGGGGCGGGAAGTGGGAGTGGCACCGACTCTCCTACTGTAGGTCCAACATACAGTATATACCTTTTGTGAAATTTCTTTTAAGAAGATTATCTCACCCTGGCATGTTCAATTTTAACAATTTGGTGACAAAGAAAAACCAGCGCCATCGTATGCAGTTACTATACCAGTAACGTTACAGTAGTACTTCATAGCTGTGTTCAAGCAACCTCCTTGGTTCGAGTTACAAGAAGCCATATTATCAATATCATTTTGTGTTAATCCAAGATATATTGGAGGGACACTATGTCAATCTTGAAGATTCGTTTTCCCACATAAAGTTAACGAATGACACGTAAAATTTGTAAACATCAGTGTTATCAAAACTGCTTAATTCACCGAGTCCTTTCTTTTTTCTATGTCTATGCAGCCATCAAGGAGACTGGAGACAACCTTTGGACCAGGTTATTCCACAGTCACAACACTAGGTATGGTGTAATTATAACTTGATACTGATCAGACAGTTCTGCAGTAACATCCATTTTTCTACAAATGAAGTTCACATGTAACAATGTATCAATCTTTCATTTTTATTTTATATATTTACATCTAGATTTGATTTAATAGTGAAGTTTGCTAAGTATCATTTTAAGATATGTTGTCAGCCTGTAAAATCTTATTTGATCGTTGACACAAGCATATCAAAGGGAATGAGTTGGTATTATTTTTGTCAAAAACAATTCTGTCACAGAGCAAAATATTGCCAGAATGGACATCGTACTAGGTAAGAAACATGAATTTGTCAGTAAAAACTCTGTATACTCTTGTCAAGAGAACTTACCCTCTTGTATTGCAGTAGCTGAGGGCTCACCAAACTATCCATGGCAGAAGTCCCAGTCATTTGACAGTGATAATGAAGAAGAAATGTCTGATGTAAGTACACATCATGGTACTTCCCTGTACCTAAGACGCCATAGTCTTTGCTTGAAATTTGCACTGTCTGTGTCTAAGTCTCCACTATTCTCTGTCTGGTTACCCCCGAAACCGGGAAGTGTTCTTGGCAGGGAACTACGTACAATTCAAAGGACAACTACACACAGTTTAAATCATCCAGATTCAAAAATAGCACACTCCCTTATATTGTATCATTGTTGAACGCGTCTTAATGAAGTTTTTAACAAATATATTATGTATCGTTACACCAATTCAGCCTTGTGTGGCTGCAAGGATTTGTACATGTACATGCGCACTTGTTTGGCGCTAATAAACCAGTCATTCATGGTAGAAAATAGCCTTGTGCATGAAACTCATTAGGTGATACACTATTAGGTTTTATCAATATGTACGGTTGTTCGAATGCTGTGGTATTGACACTTGTATAATGTAAAGATCAATACGTCTACAGAGCATAATCAGCGCTAATCAAATTAGATGCCCATGTTATATTTGGGACCACAGATGATTATTGACATGTCTTCTGTTACAGGAGCCCTTGGTGTTTACAGAGACGCCATCATCCAAGCTGTTCTGCTTGTTGTGTGAGAGGGTCTTTAAAGATGCCGTCATTACAACATGTGGGGTAGGCAACATTTTTACACTTAGGGCTCGGAATTTTTGGGAATAGGTGCGCTGGTGTGCCTAACAGTAACATAAAAGGTGCACAGAGGAAATATTGTGTGCACAGTATAGAATGAAGTAGAATGTCAGCAAAACCTTACACAAATATTGTGCACTGGTACATCAACAGTTAAGATTAAATATACACTGTACAGCTCCAATTTTGGCTGCACAAAACTGCATATGCAGCTAGTATTTCAAGCCCTGTTCTTTAACTTGAAGCCTCGATAGTCAAATGGTAAACTACTAGTATTAGTATTATTCTCATCATAAGATGATATGGTATTTGCTACTTTAATTTCAAATTTACCTAGCAGTTACTCTAAAATTGTCTCATGGTCCAATTTCTTGTTTTCCATGCAGCACACTTTCTGTAGGTGGTGTGTCAACATGAAGACAAATGGTGAGACCACAAACAGTTACTTAACTAAAATAAAATAGCCATAACACTTTACCCTGTTCTTATCTCAACATGGCTATGCATTACTATCAACCTGTACTTATTATAACTAGATGACTGTAATTTCACTGTTGTTAGGTTTGAGCGATACCTTAACTCCCACCTTAAAGAATAACCAGTGGGAACCCTTGCGACTAATGAGGCTGTGCCATAGTTACACTGCAGTCTTCCTTCCCTCCTTCTTCCCTTCCATCATGTAGATTAGTATGTGGACTCGTAGTCATACATGTATACATCTTAATACATGCTTTTGCATGCATGATTTGTATGCGACCAAAGCATGCGACCAAAAAATAGTTTGTACAGGTTTAATGGAAGCAGTAATGTAATGTACATATGTATTATTTGGTATTATAATTGCGTATCCTGTAGAAAAGTGTCCTGTGGATGACAGTAAGCTGTCAGTGGTGGTAGCAAACATAGCAGTGTCAGAGCAGAAAGAAGATATGTATGTTTAGGAAAAAAAGTTATGAGGGGTTTGAAAGAAGTGGTAATGTTTATGTAATATTTGGTATTGTAATTGTGTGTCCTGTAGAAAAGTGTCCTGTGGACGACAGTAAGCTATCGGTGGTGGTAGCGAACATAGCCGTGTCTGAGCAGATAGGAGAACTCTTCATCCACTGTAAATATGGCTGCCAGCAAGCGGACGGCGGCAAGATGGGGGAGTGGGAGCTGGACCCCAGGGGCTGCCCCATGACGGTCAGGGTCAATGCCAGAAAGTAAGGAAAAAATTCCCTGTTACATTTTCTTCATTTAAAAAAATGTGTTTGGTTTCTGTTGCACTATAGATCTTGCTCTTGATCAATCACTTTAGTCTTGATAGGTAGTGGATACTACCAGAAATGTCTCAAATCCATGTCCAAGGTATATCCAGTTGCTTTATGTTATCTTGCACTTCCTTGGCTTTCTATTAAAGTAAGAAGGAATAGCTGGATGATGCATGCATTGTGACATTCTCTTTGTAAAAATATTGAGAAAAAAAATTGATTTTTAAGTTGATGTTGTTTTTTGATATGCTGCTATAAAATGAGTTAATGAAATTAAGCATTACATTGTCTTTGTGACAAATATCATGTCCTATTTCCTAGGGAGCATGAGGCATCCTGTGGATATGCACCCGTGTCGTGTCCAAACAACCCTAACTGTCCCCCGCTGAAGAGAATGGTAAGTCATCAGGCAGCATTTGTATCATATCTCACTTAGTCCTCTGACTCACCCTGAAATGTTCCTTGTCATAGATCTTGTGTCCCTTGACGAAACAATATGAACAATTGATTGTTACTTGTAATAAGTGTGCCTGGTAGAAAAGCTCTTTGATTGTTAAGTTCAATACAGGGCAATCTGGCATGTTTTTGATATTACAAAATGAAAGTCGTAGCAATCAAATCTGCAGACAAATGAAAGTTAGAATAAAGAGGGACAGAGTACTAGTATTGATCATGATATTTCAGACAAGAAACAGCCTAAGTTTTAAAGCCAATCTTAGTTTCTTTCTTTAGGTACATGTACATATAAGTGTGTCCTGGCCAATGTTTTTCACCTGCCAACATTTCGGTTGACCAGCTGTGACCCTCCAAGGAAATGCCAGCAGGTGAAAAACATTGGATGAGCATAAACAGCTTTGTTTACTCACCTGATGAAAGTATTCACGACTTGGGTGTACTCTTTCAGGAACTGGAGGAACACTTGAAACAGTGTGATCATATCAGATGTCCTCACCACAAGTATGGGTAAGTATCTGCCCTTGTCAATAATCTTAGACTTGACACTGTTCTGCACTTTTTGTGCTACGAATGTCCTATTGAGCCAAAATTTGCAAAGCAGTAAATGCCATGGAAGTAGAGGATTTCAGTTTAGGTATGCATTATCATAGCTACATGTACATCTGTATGCATGTGCACCTGTGCGCATCTTTCTTTGGCACCATGCCATCTTTGCAGTCAACCCTCTCCAACCTCCCTGGTTGCTTTGGCAATGGCTTCATTTCCTGTACCAAGTAAAAGGAACCCATTTCCTGCAGAGAACGTCATTACTCTGCTCAAATTTGATTTCCTGCTGTGTCTCTTGTAGCAGGGAGGCTTTGAAGGGAGGAAATTTCTTAAGGAAATTGGTGTGATTTTTTTCCATCTTAAGTTTTACAATATTCTCAATGCTTACTCTGACTACTTTGTTTTTCTTACTGTAGATGCACGTTTGTGGGTACGAGCAGTGATGTGTCGCACCACCTGACTAACATCTGCAGGTAGGTGGACTGGTGCTTACTTCCTCCTTATAAGTTATACCTGTGCAACTGCTGGTGGGTTGGTGGAAGGCAATAACTATAAGATACAGAATTTTCCACAAGTTCAGGTCTAAGCACAGTTCAGATCAATGGGCAAAAATTTCACCTGTAAAGCTGTCAATTGGATGAAATTTACTTGTTTATAAAATGTAGACAGGTGAAATTTCCCTCAAAAGGAGAAAATATGCAAGTGTCATTTGTGAGGTTTTCCAAAATTTGTTGGCTGGCATGTGGGACATGTTTGTTTGGGGTGCTAAAGAGTTGCCAGTGACTTGAATAACTCAGACTATGCTGTAACAAAAGTCCTTGAATCAAAAGATTGAGGCAACCTTATAAAACCTTGGCAAACAATGAAACAAATGCCATTCTTGCAGGTTTGAGGGCATTTAAGAGTCCCTGTAGCAGACAGAAAGTTCAGTGAAGTCAAACTGGATCAAGATCACTTTCCTTTTTTTTTACTTTGGTTGTCTACCACCCCTGTAGGTTTGAGGGCATTAAGGAGTTTCTGCAGCAGACAGAAGACAAGATGCGTGAGATGCAGCTGCAGCTGGCACAGAAGGACCAGGAGATCGCCTTCCTCAGGTCCATGCTTGGCAGGCTCTCCGAGAAGATAGATGCACTCGAGAAGTCCGTGGAGGTTAAACTGGGTAAGACAAAGGAACTAAGACTTTTGGTTTTTTTAATGGTTTTTCATAGAATAGTATGTAACGGCACTGAACTTTAATCCAACGCAACTTTAATCCAACACTTTTCAGAACCCATCTGTCAGTCAAAAACTAGCTCCGGTTTGCAAATTCTTTTGAGTGCTTTACAAGACCAGTAAGGTATACGACTTAAAACCTTGTAAGTTTGAGCTCACAAAGATCGCATGTTGCAGTGACAAGTTAATCAATCTTCTGGTATGTTTTCATGCTGTTAATCAAGCCGTGGGAGGAGGGCAGCGATTGTAATTTCAAGCAACCCTACTCTTCGTCCTCACATTACACAATCATCATGACAGTAAATATAGTGAAATATCAATAAACTGTCCATCCAACACAACCAACATGCCTTGAAGTATCCCTCTTTAAAGTACAGGGCCAGGCTTTGTTACGCAAATTCAGTGGAAATCCGAACACGCGCCATTTTGAATCATATTTCAGCACGCCCCTTCACCCCTATTTTTGAAAGTGATCACATCCAAAGGCCAGTAGGACGGATCTCACTGGCGATACTATTACAGCCCCACATGGGGGACGTGCTGTAGGGAGTTTGTACTGTGTTTTGCGGGGATATTTTTGGGGAACCATTCACAAACAACGTATTTTGCCACCATTTGCTGACCAAACAACGGATGAAAAGTTTCATAGAACGTCATAACTGTGTAGTGGAACAGCAGAACGGATTTGCCGCTGGTTGATGCATTTTCGTGCCGTGTTTTGATCGCTGCTATCAGCAGTTTACTGACATGCCGATTTGCCAATTTAACCTTGAGTAAGTGCCTGCCGATTGATACTAATTTGTCGTTGTAAATATGAAATCCATAGATAAACAGCCTTGTTATATTATTGTGTTGGATTAAAGTTCCACTGGGAATAGAATCCCAAAGGACTTGCTATCAGTTACACTGTCTTTGAAATGTTATTTTCTCGCGACACAACAGAAAGTGGCAGACCAATGCGTGTGTAGCAATGGCCGGGGAAACATAGTAAACAATGCACTAAACAGTTTCCAGAATGCGCTAAAGCCCGCTTGTTTATTCATGGTTCAGTTTAGAATTTGTTGGAATGTGTTGGATTAAAGTTCAGTGCCGTTACACTGCTGCTGGGATCCCTGACACGGGTAGGCAGCAGTCGGCTAATCTTCACACTTTCCTTTCATGCTGCTCTGTCCAGCAGGTTCACCCCTGTTAGACCGTACACCTTGTAATAAACAATCACATATGGTAGAGGCACAATCATCAAATTGAACATATGAAACAGGACTAAAACCAAAAAATGTGCAAACTACATGGTAAGAACCAGAAACATTGACAAATTTACAATGTATATAATGCCCTGATTAAGATGGAATCAAGGACAGCAACTTCATGTTGTATGTGATATGTGAGCATCAAACTTTTAGCATAAACACTGTTCCTGCTCTGTGCCTTGGTGTTGGAGTAGAGTTTTTTAGTATTTATTATATCAACATTGTTTAGGCATCCTTGAATGGATTCAAAGCTTATACTTAACACTTTTTTGTTATGAGAAGTCAAGTTTAAACTTAAGGTGTTTTAGTGTGTTTATCTTAAACATTTCCTTCCTGAAGCTGGTTTTAGAGTCTGCCACCAGGAAGTGAAATATGATACGTTGTTTTCTAATGACTGCGTTTTCTAAATATAGATGTGCTGGACGAGAGCTGTAATAAACTTCAAGATGAAGTCATGGAGTCGAGAAGAGACTGTGCCCTGATCAATGTAAGTGTAAGTGAGGGTATCACAATCATATTAATGTCATTCTGTATGTGGCATGTATGTATTGTTATTAACAAACTCATGGTAAAATTTTACAACATACCGATGTTGGTTGAAATTCTCCAGTTGAATTTCCCATTAAAAATGAAGTATTTCAATGGAATATCTATTAATAACTCATACCATTCTGTGTTGTATTGAACTCTCATGTTATGTGATAATAATAAAAAAGGATTATTAGATTTCTGAGACATATTTCTAAGACGTGATGACAATCTTAATCAAGTAATTGCTAGATTTCTAACATGTATTCCTTCCAACACAGGATGAGCTCTCTCACATCAATGCAAGATTGAACACTGGAGTTGTAGGAAGTAAGTTTCTCAAAGACTTGAGCTGTAGTTTTCTCATTCATTTTGGATAGAGAAGTAGTCAATCCTGATTAAGCATTCCTGTCTGTAGTTTGGTATGATGTGCTCAAAACCTTCTTGTTGTATTGCTGTCATTCATTTTGGATGAAGAAGTAGTGACAATTCTGTTTCAGTCTTTAGTCTGATAGAGTTAGCTCAACATGCTCTTGTCGCTAGCTGAAATGTTACTGATGTATTTAGTGCACTTCATTGTTGATTATAGTATGTGTGTCAATGATAGAAATACTCCATTTAGTTACATAGAAAGCAGATTCCCTCTGTTTAGACGCTTGAGTAGCCCAGACAAATTTATATTCCCCGTGCATTTTGACAAACCGACCATAGCTAAACCCATACTGTCCTACATTTTCAAGCAAGAAGTCAAACTTCTGTGTTAGACTAGATCTGTGATGCTTTTATATGTATGTTTTGTGTTCATTCTATTATTGCGCTTGTTGTATGAACTGTTGATCCCTATATCTTCCAGCTTTGGATCCTCAACAGATCTTCAGATGCAAGGGAACTTATGTTGGTCATCAGGTACATTGTAGAGCACGTTATTTGCCTCCAGTTCCTATTAAGTGATATAACATTTTTTGATATGAGAACTTGTACTCTTTTCCTGTGAGAGCTTGTTGTAGATATGTATAATATTTTGAAAAAATGAACCAATGTTGTATAATCTGTTGTCTGTAGGGACCTGTTTGGACACTATGTGTCCATGGGGATCTGTTGTTCAGTGGGTCCTCTGACAAGACAATCAAGGTAAGGAACACAACATTCTTTTTTTTCCCTTCTCTTTGAGGATGTAGATTCCATTCAGATTCAAATACAATGTTCTTGACATCATTGTTTTTAGTAAATGTACAAATGTTGAACAGGCATGACACTTAAGTTACTGCATCAAATTTTATGTATTCTCCTTTTAGTTTTTGTGGAGGTTTAAACCTTTGTTTTTAGTAAATGTACAAATGTTGAACAGGCATGACACTTAAGTTACTGCATCAAATTTTATGTATTCTCCTTTTAGTTTTTGTGGAGGTTTAAACCTGTTATAGAGGTTTAAAGTATTTACATCTGGCTGTTGCAGGTTTGGGACACATGCACCAACTACAAGTGCCAGAGAACATTGGAGGGACACACAGGCATTGTGTTAGCCCTCTGTATCCACAAGTATGGACCTCCTCATGGGTAGATCACAGGCACAAACATGCCTTCTTTCAATGTCTTCATCCTCTGGCAAAAGATATATACTATATATATTATGTTCAGACTGCCTCATCAGTGGAAGTTCGGAAAGTGTGTGGGTTTTATTGAATTGTTCACTGGTAAGATGCTGCCTTTGAGCAGACATCAACAGTAAAAAAAGTGTCTTTTGATTGGTTAAAGAAATTGATTGACTTGACAGTTTGACTTACATGTATAAAACTAACCAATGACAGGGTTTGAGACATAACGAGTAAAACCACAGCATGCCAGAGGAGTTGAAGGGGTTGAAAAAGTGCAGTTGTGGCACCAGGCTTTGGTTCCTTTTTTCTTTTCTTACTAATCCTAGAGACTGGTTAGATATCTATCCCTGATTTACCCTTCCCTTCCCTCTTTGGTATGGTGGGCGCAGGGTAGTATTAGGTAGTATCAAGGCAGGGTAGTAAATAGGTAATACTATGTCTTTTACGTGTAAGTGGACTTCACCGTAGACAACAGTCAGCCAAATTTGTTGATCGCCAGAAGGTTGCCATGTGACACTGGCTTAAGTACAGCATGTAGGTGATGGTCTGTTTGATAACAGTGTAGGTGTACATCGATAAAAAGTGAGTTGTCGTTATTTGAGCAAAATTTTCATTCTTTTCAGCAACAAGTTGTACAGTGGCTCTGCTGACTGTTCCATCATGGTAAGAAAGGCTTTCAGTTATGATCTTTTTATGAAGGGAGGTTTAGGGGGCCTTGATGCATGTATCTAGCAGAAGTCTGTTTGTTGATGATTGTTGCATGTTAACTTCAGAAATCAGGCAGTCTCTTAAAATGTAGTATTATAGTTGTCTTTTATTTTCAGATTTCTTTTCCTTGATTCAAGTACCTGCTATTACTAATTGTTGTCTTTAGATAACTGTTCTTTTGTGTATCATGCTCCTGGCACACAAGGACTTTGGTATCATTTTACATGTAGTCTTCATAATGCTAGGGTCACATTTCCAAACTGGGGCCCGGCCGGGTTGTTTTAGGAAACGAAAAATAAAAATGTATCTTCTTTTTACATTTTGTGTATTTGGTGTCTTTTATGTCATGTTTTTCATTCCCGAAAGCTGCCTGGCCAGGCCCCAGTTTGGAAATGTGACCTAGGCATGAGTGTCTCACTTTTCTCTATCCCTTCCCCCTCAGGTTTGGGATATCCCATCCCTGGAGCACATGAAGACTATCCAGGCCCATGATAACCCAGTCTGCACCCTGGTGGCTTCCAACAACCTGCTCTTCAGCGGCTCGCTCAAGGCCATCAAAGTAAGTGTTTGTTTTGTTTTGTTTGTTATATTTGGATCTCCATTAGTGATATTGTTCCACTATTCTTCCTGGAGTCCGTACAGGCAAGTGGAGTAGGACATGTGTTTTGCCCGATCAGCATTTTCACTTGCCCAGGATAATTGGGCTAGTAGACTTGTCCAACCCAGGTCGTACATTTTGCTGCCGAAAATGCCCTTTGCAGAGAGCTCACACATTACTTTTCTGCTATGTGACACCAGCTTAACAACAGTTTTATTTTCTCCCCAGGTTTGGGACATCCACACCCTGCAGCTGAAGAGAGAGCTGACAGGACTGAACCACTGGGTACGAGCCCTGGTGGCCTCCACACACTACCTGTACAGCGGGTCCTACCAGACCATCAAGGTACACAGAATGCTTCAATCAACAGTCAGGGCTGTCTCTTGAACCCGTTTCTCTGTCCTGGGACAGAAATTTGATCATTAGGAAGGACAGAAATCTCACCCCCCCGGTCCAAAAATCTGAACTTCAAGACGTGAAACTGTTGCAAATGTATTTTAGTACGCTTAGAATGACAGATTTAACAATGAAAATGAACAAAATGGGCTCCCAAACAATGATTGGGATGGAAAAAATAATTTCAAGTTGTAGACAGCCCGTTTTGTCTGTATTGTGTCTTTTGAGCAATGTTGGTTGAGTCTTCATCAGTTACAATAGTAATGACATGTTAATAAAAAAAGTTACTTTAGTAACCAAGGGCAGTCAGGAAAGCTTCTGTCATTTTTTTCCCTTGCACTTCTCGTATATTTAACTTCCCCTTTTCTGTATTCCATTTGTCCGAAAAAACGGGCACTGTCTTCCTGTTAGACAAATTAGCTGTTAGTTGAAACTTCATGTCTTACTATGAATATTGCAAACACCTGAAACTTTAAGACTTAAGTTTTTGTGTGTGTTTCAGATCTGGGACCTGAAGAGCCTGGAGTGTGTGCATGTACTGCAGACATCAGGAGGCAGTGTGTACTCCATCGCCATCACCAACCACCACATACTGTGTGGCACCTACGAGAACTGCATACACGTAGGTTCAATAGAAACTCACTAAGTCACTGCTATAATATTTACATGTATCCAGAATTAGTGATACTGCTAAGCCAAAACCCATTTCTGCATCCTCCTGTCAGTAGTTGCCGCTAGTTTTAAATTGTTTCTAGTTGTTGTCGGTCACACTCTATGTGACCATTGTCCTTTGATACCTGACTTTGACTTTACTGACGATGAGACAAGTCATTACGTGGGTCTGCCTAGGCAGCTTTGGACAGCTAGGCCTGTATCTCGAGTATTAGGTCATCTAAGTATGTTTCTTTCAACCCAGATAGTGAAATAAAAAGAGGCATTTAGGACCATTGCCTGACAGGTGCCCTAGTTACCTAGAAAGGCCAACATTTGTTAAAGATCAAATCCTCATATTTACCTATTTAGTCCACCTCCCCTCCCTATGCAAAAAATGGATG
>NC_049991.1:15525588-15527125 GCF_000003815.2 Branchiostoma floridae | reverse complement strand
ATGTAAACTGAGACATGAATATTTCTGTGCATGTCTGCAGGTGTGGGACCTGGACTCCCATGAGCAGATCCAGACCCTGACAGGACATGTGGGCACAGTCTACGCACTGGCTGTGGTCAACACTCACGAGGGGACCAAAGTCTTCAGTGCCTCCTACGACAGGTCACTGAGGGTGAGTTCAAAATCATGTTTATTAGGAATGTGTCTATTACAGTTATGTACAACTACTACAGACTTTTACTCAGGAACATTTAAAGAAAGTTACAACTTTTCAAGTGTGAGTTAAATCTAAAGCATAATACGTTTCTGATAATCAAATCTTACCTGAAAGTTTGAGCAAATATGAAAATGTTTTGTTGGCTTGATGTGTTTGTGGATACAATGAATGAATGTGAAATAATGCAATGGTGCAATAGTGCCTTGCATTCAGTAGTTTGATCCCAGCAGATACCAGAGACTTGGAAAAGGGTACATATTTCTTTCGGCATTTGGAAAGTGTATGGGACTTGAACACCTGCCACTACCAGTAATTGTACAATGTTGTGTGCCCAAGGGCTTAGGAATGGAGATGGGCAATTCCCTTTGCACCATCTGGTTGGGGAAGGACCTACATGTAAGCTAATTTTTGCTTGAGGACACAGGAAATGTTCTGCTGTGCAGCACTGTGAACATGTTGCTATTGCTCTTTTGCTGACCGTTGTTTTTGGCAACTCCTCAGGTGTGGAGCATGGACAACATGATCTGCACACAGACCCTGCTGCGCCACCAGGGCAGCGTGGCCTGTCTGGCCGTGTCCAGGGGAAGGGTGTTCTCTGGAGCCGTCGACAGTACTGTCAAGGTCAGGCCTTTTATTCATTCTTTCTTTCTTCCATTAGTGCCCAAGATCATTATGTTGATAATGGCATAGTCTTGAATGTCCTGTCCAACGGATGGCCCTAGCCAAAGCTAGGTACTCATTTTCACCTGAGTGAAGTGTGGAAAGTCGTGTTAAGTGCCTTTCCCAAAGGCACACGACCGGTGACACGGCAGGGTTCGAACTTAGGACCTCTTGGGCCTGAGCCCAACGCGCTGTCAATTACGCCACATGATCTCAAGTTTATATATTCAGGCTGGTCTTTATATGTCCGGAATCTCAACTTTGTCATCCTTTCTGGAAAAAGTTAAACTGCAATTTCCAACATTAACACAAAAATATGACTTACCCAAATTTTTGTCAAGGAATGAGCAATCCACTGCTTCTGTGATGTCACGTTATTTAGATAGCACGCTTGACTTGGTGAGCAGGTGGATCATAAGTTGCAGGAAGTCTATGGCGCCCACCCTCTCTGTTAAGGGAACTCCAATTTTCGTGTTGGAAATTGCAGTTTAACTTTTCCAGAATGTCTTCTACCAACACAGATGAACTTTAAAGTTTGTGATACTTTGGTTAAGTTTGTCATCCTTTAGTTGCAAATTGTTAAAACAACATTATTTGCTTCTGCAGGTGTGGCAGTAGTTAATAGGGGGCGCTGCAACACTGAGGGAACCTTGCACCATC
>NC_049991.1:15479191-15525487 GCF_000003815.2 Branchiostoma floridae | reverse complement strand
AGCAATAGGGGTTTACTAGTTAAGAAATGCCAACATTTCTATATCAGTGTTAGTAAAGGGTATTATACACTGTCTCCTATATCACACGGTGAGTGCTCTACCATCCCTAAAGGTACCAGTCTGTAGAATTTAAGGCTTAAGCTTCTACAGAAAGGAAGGGGAGAAACTGTAAAAATTGTAAAATTTGCATAAACCTGTTACTATGGGAACATTGTAGCAAGTATGTACATTCTATGGTCAAAGCTTATTTAGAGAGTGCAGTCCAATTTATATAGCATGATATAGCCGTATAGAGAAACTACCCCTTAAAATGTGACTTTTGGATGGGCCTATCAAAGTGTATGTACACAAAATCAAAGGGGAGGGGCTTCCAGAAATGTTAAACTATGTAACCCTTTCTCCAAGTGAAAATGCTACATTGTATCGCCCTAGAGATGGAAATGTTTAATTATGACAGAGAAATGTTATCAAGGGCTTCAGCACTAACGAATATGTTTGAACTGTTAGTAGTATCGACAGCCAGGGCTATAGAGCCCACACTACTACAATAGTTAGATTTAATGGCAAGTTAATGACTTGTTTTGCTGGTGTTAACAAAGTCTGCTTGTTATTGGGGCAGCTACATGTAAGCAAGAAGAAAAGGAGAGAGTTCTGTAGTGGGAAAAGTGAAGTACACCTTTGACAATCAGAGCTTTTAGTTCAGCCACACTGAAATAACAGCTGTTACTTTGGTAGTAAAAGTAATCCTTATTGTAAAGCACTAGAATCATGTACATGTATAAGTACTTTTTTATTTACCAAATTAATCAGATTTGAGTAATAGTTAGAATTGATGGGGAAAAGTGGCTAGAATGGCAAACCATAAACAGTGCGTCAGTATCAGTGCATCTGCTTATATGTACAGCTATGGTCCAGGGCTGTCTCCAGCTGTAGATTTTTGTTTCTCACTCTCATGTTTGGGAGGAGAGAGTTTATCTATTACAGGCCTTGGAGGCCATTAACCATGATCAATGGTTGCATTATTGCGGAGGAAAAGGCTGAATTTGGTTCAATTAAGATTTGGGACCCAATGTTGTCAATTTTCATCTTAAGATCTGTCATGAAGTTTTGTTTACTTAGACGGACAGGGTGAAATTTTCGTCCATTTGAAAAAGCAAATTTCTGTCCCAGAACAGAAGGTGGAGACAGCCCTGATTTGACAGGTAAATTCTACATCGGACATTGAACAGTAGAATATCAAATGACCTACAAGTTGCCATCTTATCCAGTTGTACAGATCCTTGTATGTTGTATATAAACCTGTCGATTTTTAGCCTTGATGTCGTCAGTTAGGTTTCTTTTCCAAGGGCTTCAAGTACCTGTACCTGTAACTCTCCCTCAGGTAAAGTTATGTTTTGAAATCCCGACCTTCAGGAGATCCTTTTGTAAATAGTTTTTAACCCAAAGCCCAACTAGACACCATCATGTCGACCTGTAAATGGTCACTTTTAAAACCTTTGTGATTCTAAATACCCTATCAAGAAACACGTGTACATTGAGAAATTGAAATGATATATAGTCATCATGTGAAATAGAGCTGTAGAAGTTCCCTCCGAAATCAGTGTCTACAATATTTTAGGGGTAAGGTTGCTTTTTTATGATTATGTCTGCATTGGTACGAGGTTGGAGCGTCGGTCTCCTGTGATGTAAATTGATTCTCTATCTATTTGGCAAAGAATATTGTGCCAAAAACAGCTATGCCATAATAAAATACCTCATCCTACATCTGGGGTTTTGTCCTTTTTGTGTGTGTATGTGATTCATCTCATAAGATAAGCCTGGAAGCTTGTCGTTGCAAAATTTAATTGTGTACTTTGTGACTTTTTATGCTTTCTGGTTGTCAAACAGACTCAATATGTTAGGTTGAAGTACTTACTAATAGTATATTATCTACAGAATTGTTTCACTGTATAATGATGCCTAACTGCCCCTTAAGGCTTAAGAAACAAGAGAGAGAGAAATCGGTACGTTTATGATTTTATTATCTGTGATATATACGAATGTATATCTAATACCATTACGACTGTTGTGTCTAAGGAAAAATATATTTGACATGTTCTTTGTCTATTCTCTAACCAGCACTCACTGGACTAATATAACAACTTAACCACCAGTCCAGTCCTATTCAAAGTCATGGATATTAGAGCCTGAATGTATTCATCTTAGTGAAACAGAACACACTGTTGTTTGTCGTAGAAAGGTTGTCCCATAGCCTTTTTAAGGCTGTAGGGGCAGTGGGTCTAGGGTACGGTCATTATTGGTATATTCTTCTCAGATTTCTTTTTACTGTAGCCCATGGCCAATATTTTATGGGTCTATAGCAAGGAAATGTTACACATGTGTAAGGAAAAAAATTGTAATGACAATAATAATACAACATCCTATACAATATTACAATGATACGTCGACAATATTACAATGATACGTTTCCTATTGGACATCTGAAATTGTCTTCATTCATAGTTAGAGCATGAAAGACCTGTTTCTTCCAGATCACTTCAGTGTCACTGACGAAAACTGGTGGATTCCAGTTGAAACGTCTGACCGTTTCCAAAACCATATCCAGTTGCTCGAGTAACTACTTTTTGGAATATTACAATGAAAGCTTTCTGTTGGCCAGCGCAGGGTGCAGCTGTGCCAGCTCCTGTAGACTCTCCTGTCTCTGTCTCCTGATGGAGGCTAACACCTCCTCACACTCATCTGTGTACTGCTCTAACTCCCGCTGGAAAATAAGAACATGTAACAGGGTTACACTCATCTGTGTACTGCTCTAACTCCCTCTGGAACATAAGAACATGTAGCAGGGTTATACATCATTTGGTACTCCTGTCTCCGTCTCCTGATGGAGGCTAACACCTCCTCACACTCATCTGTGTACTGCTCTAACTCACGCTGGAACATAAGAACATGTAGCAGCTAGGTTACACACTGTCCTGTGGGGTGGCAAGATACACAATAGCAGAACAGGTGGAAAGATGCATGTGTGTGTGTGTGCATGGGTGGGTGAGTGTTTGGTTGATTGGTTGGATGGATAAGATGGATGAATGAATGAATGTCTAAATGTATGAGCAAAAAGTACATGAAGTTGCAAAAGCTGCTACCATAAGGGTACATTCTTCACGATTGGACTTATATTTTACTGAAAGCATTGTTTGATGCAAAGGAATTTGATAACTTTTACATGATGCATTCATTACTGACACAGGTTTACTATCATGAAAATTAAAATTAAAATTACAACCTTAAAGAAAGGTGGTACTGCATGTATGTGATGTACATGATGAAAACACACACCTATCCAAGGATAATGTAACAAAATGATCTGTGCCTACCATGTGGGTTATACCTTCAGTTTTCGGCTCAGGCGGTCTCCTATAATATGCAAGACAGACAACAGATTTCAGATTAAGCTCTATCTCCTGTATTAAGGATTTACAGAAAAATAACAAGCTTCTGCAAAGCGTAGAATGCCTAATGTAGATTGAGTTAATTTGCGAAGCGTGCAGTGACTATGTTTCATGTTAGTGAACTTGAGCAAAACCTGCTCACATTGGAGACTCGTTTGTAAAATGTTTTTGGTTGTCCATACTATCATGCTGCGGGACCCCAGTATTGTCTGTTTCTTCTCTTTCCATTCCTGTGGAGAATCAATGACAAAAATGTGCAGTTTTGGACAGCCTTGAATTTCTTTGCCTTCAGGGTCCAAACAATAAACGTTAATCACTGCTCATTGGCATACTTAAACAAACTACATCATATTACACTGAACGACTTGTCACACATACAAGCATTAAACTCATTCCATCTGTACAGATTCAAGCTCCTAACAAGATGCCATGACATCCTGAAGCTAGCACAATCATATTATTGTACATTTTTGTATCAAGTTTGTGTGGGCACTTACCTTGCAGGATGCTGTCAAGCTCATCTATTTCTTTCCTGATTTCCTTCATAGATTTCTCTTTTTTGTTGCTCCTGAATCCAGTGAACAATTAAAGGTACCGGGTAAGTGCATTTCTATCATTTCTAATTTCTTAAGTTTTTGTATTGAAATACAGAAATATATTACAGCTGGCTGATAACACATCGATTGAATTACCAGCTGAACATGGGTAGCACCAATCATTGCTAAGTCGATTTACTTCCTTAAACTATTTAACTACTTACATGACTTACATGACATTTCTTTAGATTAATTTTAAGACCTCCTTTGGGATTAATTCATGAGTTTGGATGGAGACTGGCCTTAGACAGTGTGTCTACTAATGTTACAAACATTTAGCACCTAACTTGACATTAAGTATGTTGTGATGCTTTCAGCCACCAGATAAACTATAGTCCTGGTCGTGAACTGACCCGAAACCTTTTGTTTACCTCGGAGCCACTCCAAACAAAGGAGACGCAACACGAGAGAAACAACCAGCCGTGGAAAACAAACCATCCTTTCAGCCCTGCTACCCAATCCCTCCTATATAACCCTGCTTGTACATATGGTGTATGTGCCCCTTCACTTTCATGTGTACTCAACTAGAACGCTGTGTCAGGCTTGCAGCCATAGTTTACAGATAAGATGCCACTGACACGTAGACGTGTTCTGCACAGTCAAAAGGACTGAAACTGTTTCAGAAGTTGTCTGAGTGCAGACCAGGTGGAGGAGGGGTGGGGTTACCGTACTGATGTCTGCTAAACACTTTGACCCCCTGCACCAACAACTGCAGCCTCTTAAACATGTAAGCTCACACGATGGCTGTAAATGAGAGCCTTCCTGGAGGGTATACTGTCCCTCCTTCTAGGACCCTAATCGTAGTGAATGTACTCCAGGTAGTTGTTTTTTGCACAGCAAAGTCATCAAAAGTCACAATGAAATAATAGATTTCAGAGGTACCTATTGAACCTTGTGAAAAGTAGGAACCAAGCAAAACAACTCAGAAAACTAGTCTAAGATTAAAACATTGTTGATTCCAGACTCCGTTTGCACTGCTTGTACAATGCCAATAATTGTAGGTAATGCTGATGCTAATACCAGGCACTTCAATTTTTTTGCTATCAACAAAGCACATACAACACTCTCCAAAGGAGACATAGATTGTGTTACAAACTAAACATCCCTGCTGGAACTTACGCATGTAGGAGGCTTCCATCTGATTTGGAGAAGATCTCTACATTTTGTACTGCCCCAAATTGTGGTGTCTCGTGTCCTTCTGAGTGTCTTCTCTGCTCCTTAACTCTCTGATGTCTCTTTGAGTTCTGCACAGTGAAGAATTTTATGAGTCTACACTCTACACAGTACAAGATGTACAAAAAGATTGCAATAAATACTTCTTTGCTTGCTAGTATAAGCACAGATGCAACATTTCTTTGCTTGCACCTACATGTCTTGCTCAACTTTAAACTCAAATCTTTTTCTTTATCTACAAAGCTTTTCTTTGGTCAATTCCTAGTTTACAGGACTGATTGGCATTGCAGTGCTTTTCAAAGACACTAAGGATCTAACTCAGGGGGCCTGTGATGGAATTTTCTCTGGGCATGTTGGCTTTAGAGCCAAGGAGCTGGTCTGTGTAGGCCCTGGAAACAGTCTGGCATCCAGGCTTTGTTTTTCATTGTCTTTAATTTATGTATAAGAAAATGAAAGTCGTTACCTGTGGAGGGGGCAGAATGTCTGTGAAGGGAAGTTCATCTTCAGGTGATTGCATTGGGGGGATGTACGGAGGGGGACTGTCCATTGTACGCAGGGAGGGGAGGAACACCAGGCACTCCCTGGGATCAACACCACACCTGTTGGTGGAAAATGACAAGGTTCATCTGGGGTCAATGTTTCTAATAAAATGTCCTTAGATTTCACTCTGAACTTCTTTAAGTCCATCAGTTGACAAGCTATGACCACATTTTTCTATTGTCTCCGGATTTAGAAATTGCCATAGAAGCAAGCATATTTTTCACCTGAAAATCCATCTAATTACATTGGACCTGCATTTTCTGACACAGCAAGATTCATAAGTGTATCTGAAATATTAAACGGTAATATGCTTTACCACAATGATATGGAATATCACATCTATTATATATGATACAGCAATGAGTTAGAATTGGAATTCTTTTAGCAAACTGTCCTTACCATTCTGGAGGAATATCTTCTGTCAGCCAGGGGGTGAGAGGTTGAATTCCTGAGGGCACCTTTCTGTAGATAAGCAGGACAAATGACGATCATGTTAATTTTTCTGTACAATAGCTTGAAATTTTCATTTTTACCCCATAACCCACCCAAAAACTTCTTTATTATGAGGATATTTCTAAGGATCTATGGGCTACCAACATCACTAATCCACATGAAAAACAACATGATTGTGGCATCATTGTTAACAACAAAAACCCATTATTGGATCTATTGTCTAATCCTCAACTGAAAGGCTCAGTTTATGCCTCTTATTGGAAGCTTAGAAAATTGATGATTCAATAAGACTGTTTTCTGGCACTAACCAAACAATAACAAACATTACTTTACAGCTTAGTTTTAATGTAGAAATGTCAGAAATTTATTTTTAGTGTCTTTTTTAGTGTATGCTATCATCTTGAAATATTTTAACCTACACATCTCTAATGCTTCATAGAACAATTTAAAACAACCCAGGAGACAGTTTAATGCAGACAGTTTAATATGAGTACATGACCTTTTCCCCTGTCAATACCCTTTTCTGTGAACCTCACAATCCTATAAGAATGACGAACAGTTGACCTTACCTTGCTGTAACGTAAAGTTCATCCTGTTGTCTGCCTTTGTCCTGCTCCAACCCCTGGTTTCCAGGCGTGGCACACTTGTAGGGGAAACACTCCGCTGTACTCCCTACCAGCCTGTAGGGGTCCAACCCAGTTTCCTCCTCTTCATCTTCTAGTTCAGTCTTAAAGAAGTAATTACTTAACTGTGAGGTAGAACTATCAACCACTTCTTCATATGCAGGAGGGGTCCTATGTGGCAAATCCTCTCGGAAGTCTTGAAACGTTGTTTGTTGTTTACTTCTTGTGTTCCTTGCTTTCACGTTTGTTCTTCTGTCCTGAGTATTC
Source organism: Branchiostoma floridae (assembly GCF_000003815.2). NCBI lineage: Eukaryota > Metazoa > Chordata > Leptocardii > Amphioxiformes > Branchiostomatidae > Branchiostoma > Branchiostoma floridae. The sequence continues at coordinate 15,518,389 of NC_049991.1, read as the reverse complement.
TGTACTCCCTGAGTGCTAAGTTGCTGTGTGTATGATGACTGGGCACTCTTCACCTTCCTACCTTCCCATTTCTGTTTACCGCCTGTTGAGTACCTCGCCTGTGCACTGCGTACCTTCCTGTTAGGAAGGTTTGGTTTCGTGGTGTCCATTCTTACAGCCGGAGGCGATGGTACGTGAAAGGCCTTATGCTTACTGGTACTCTTGGCCGATGAAAGTTCATTGAGAATGGCGGCCTTCCTGTTCCTCATTGTTGCACTTGGTGGACGACCCAAAGTCACTACATGGAGAGAACCAGCGGTGAAATTTCCATTGATATAAAGTTGACAATCAGTTACACCACATTCTATACGTTAAGCCATTGTAAATGTTGTTGAGAAAACATCACTGGGCTTTTGATAATTTGTGCTACATGTAAACTTACGTTTACATTGTGGTTGACGTTGATACTAGCTTTATATACATCACATACAACGTTAAGTCTGAGAATTACACAGCTGCGAGTTGGCGGCATTATCTTTCGCAACGCCGTGACACCATTACGTTATATGTAGCCTGGCGCTTAATGTATGCAATACACGGCGTCGGAGTTACTGAAGCCTGCCTGGCTCAACCTTAAGCTACCTTAACCGTCAGTCGAAACACTGAAATCTCAGCAAGGGGGAAACTGACTCAAGGACTCATGCCCTTACTTCTTAAAACTGTACCACTTTTAGAAGAAGGGACGGACAAACCAGCAAAAATAAAACATGCATTCTCCATACACCTGCTTGGACAAAAATCATACACCTCGAATGTACCCGGATAAAGTAACGTTACCGGGTTTTGCTAGAAGACAACCATGAAGATTGTTGCCCACACTTACCCTTCTTTTCCAGCAGGGTACTCGCGATCCCTACCGTTTCCTCGGAGAACTGTTTGTCGGGTTTCCTGTACACGTCTAGCGGATCGCCCGTGTACGGATCGTCCGCCATGCTTGGTTCTCACCACCTGCCGTGGGTTCAGGGGTGGTAACGTGCATAGAGACCGGGGTATCCGGTTTCCACTGCCGAAGGGATGGGGTTACCGGGACGCCTCAACGTGCGGAGAGTGATAAACGAAACGGCTATTTCTTGTGTTCGTGTGTGTTTTTCTTTTTACGACTATGTATCTAACGCACAATGACGCTATGCGGTGTTGCTTCTGTGCATGTCACAGCGCAATGATTTACGTTGGTGATAAAGTTGGTAACAAAAGATGACCTATGGAACACCTTTTTTGTATACAAAACAACGAATAAGATAAACTAGATTCATAGACACTTTTAAAAGTCATTCTGTTCTATTCCGTGCTCGTAGCACCAGACAAAGAAAAATATACCTTAAGCTTGGAATAACGTGTAAACGTGTCCCCGATTAGAGTTTCTCCTTAGTTTCAGCACCAAGGATAGCCCCGTACCAGGGGTGGGTATCGGTACAGAAAAAATCAGGTACAGGTACGGTCCTGGTCCAGAGGATCAGACCCAGGTCCTGAACCTGGACCTGGTTCAGTGAGTGGAAACGTGTGAATGGATCGATACTCAAAACAATGGTCCACTCCCACTGGCGTTTTAAAATCCTACAAGGCTAACTGCATCTGTACGATTGGCTGTAGAACTTGGTAGAAATGACTAAAGACTCTACTCTACTTCGCTCTTGTTGTGGTCATATAATCTGTCCATATTCCAATAGGTCCAACATCCGGTCCATTGAATTTTTCCGGTCCGGAATAAGAAAAAAAAACGGTTTTGTACCGGTACACTGTACCCACTCCTACCCCGTGCAAGACAATCAGTGACACTATACATGTGTTCTTCTTGTCGGTCAAGCCTTGGTACAAAATTCATGAACCATCTCCGTGCTGCCTAAGCTTTTACCAATAGAGAATTGGTAGCAAACAGCTTTATCTGCGTGCTAAAGTCTGATGTCTGGATACGCATATCTTAAAACAGATAGACATTTGAAATATTGCATCATCACGTAGCTTTGCAGTTGCCTTAGCAACGTTCACCTATAGTTTATATCTGTACAATATACTAGTAAATGGCGGTATGAAGTACAAAATGTAAATTGTGCGAGTTTTTGTTCAAATACCAAGAACACTGCGAACACTCAAGAATTACAAAACCTTCGCGAATATCAACTGGGCATGCCTTTCGAGTCACTAGGATGAATTTATCTAACTGTAGCGTTTGATGAGTAACCTTCGCAAAGTATCGGTAAACATGCGAATAAAATAGAGATATTTCTATACAGCATAGCCCATTCTGATAGCCAGCAATGCGAGCGACAGTAAGAAGACCACGGGTATCACGGCCACAGAACTGGCTGCAGAGCGGGGGTCCACGAGTCTGAAGATCCGCCCTGTGCGCTGAGACACGACTGGACTGGTGGTGGTCAGCAGGTATACCTCACCTGACGGAGGGGATAAGATAGAGAGTATGTAAAACAACAAAACATTCACACCCGTGAGTTGAAGCTGTAAGCTAGCCGTGTACACCAAGTCAACATAGTTTCCACTAGTAGGCACTACATTAATATACTTATAATTCCCAAAATTTAATCACTAGATTATGCCAAGGCGTTAGACTTTTCCTATAAAACAATCTGTGGATATTTAAAACAACAGGATAGGCGGATAGGATAAGGGCGAAGCACAATCAACAACAAACAAAAACTTTACTCGGAGATTATCTACGAGTCAACGATGAGAAAGGAATAACTGGGGACAATTCAAATTTACTCTATCTGTGACAAAACGAACACATACGTCGTCGCACAATCACAAACTGAGGGTATTCATGGAAAATACGTCATGCACATGACATACAATTCAGCTGTCTTGTTACGCTCGTACTTGAATTAAATAATGTCTTAGTGATCCTTGTCGGTGTTTGGTTCTGTCACAGCTTGCTTGAAAACTTCACGTCGCTTGACGTCCTATGACAGAAATGACCGCGCTCTAAGGCATGAAAGGGAAGATCTTGAAATCCTAATGTACAAACCATCGAAATCCTGTCCGAAGGCCAGGATGAAGTGATCCTCAATCTTGACTGACGGCTGGAGGTCCGTCACGCACTCTCTGTTGTCCAGCACACAGATGGACCCGTTCATCCACGAACCGTTAGGCTGCTCATCCAGGTAGAACAGCTCCTTATTCATCAGCCTGGAGGAAATTAGATGGCAAGAGTTGATATTTCGTCAGTTTCCAAGCAGATGTTGAAGGAAAGATTCTGTCGGTTTTGATTGCCCCGAGCTACTAGGAGAATTTCGTTGAGACATGAGTGGTAATAAAATTCAATCTTTCGAAATTTCATTGACGTACATTTATTTCTCTGGAGCTTCATTGATTTTTTTTCTGATCACAAACATCGCATCATATTGCTGTCGCGCCGTTCAAATTCATCTGTCGACTTCAAGCCCCTTACTTTTTGCGGCACGAAAAAAATGATTCCAGAATGAGCCTTTGCATTTGAAACGATGGCAGGAACCGTGACAACTTGACGACAGACAGAACAAAAAGTTATTCGTGGTGTGGTGAATTTTCACTCGTTACCGCGATATCAAAAATGTACGCCTTCAAAGTTCAATATTTGTAGATATTGGTGTCTCACCCCAGATAGTCGGCGTACAGGTACAGCCCCCTGACGTCAGGCACGCCGCATCCCCGGTACATCACCCCGCCGATCACGGCGATCCTCTCTCCCTGCGTGCGGGCGTACACGTCTATGGGAGGGATGTCGTCTGGAGAGGAAGGCCACATGTGAATTTCGTTACATTCGAATTTCAAATGGGATATAGGGAATCCTCCTATTGGGTCAGTTAGTGATGTTTCTGACCTAGGGTGAAGAGATGCTGTTACAGTTGCAATGTAACCCGTAACCTTGGAGTGGCCTTCATGAATTCAGGCCTTGTTACGTGGTGACCATTAAGTAAAAAAAAAACAGAAGAAGAAGTGCAATTTGTCCATCTTCAAATAGTAAAATATGCACACATTTTCCTCTGCAAACGTTAACGTTATATACGCCATACGAAATAAATTTGAGCCTATTTCGACAGAAATTGACATCGGAATCTCTACTGACAGAATGAGTGACTCTGACATATCGCAAACTCGACCATGACATATGAAGAACTGCTCGCCCCTCTATTGTGTGGCAGGCTCACCAACAGTTCTACAGTTCTAACGGTCTGTGTGACTCGGCTGTCTTATCTTCGTAAAACTGTGAATGACAATAGCAGCCCGCCTCAATGTAAGCATTGCCATTTATTTACATAGGTGATGATGATGTTTTATCCTATTGCCTGTTTTATCCTAGCTATAGGATTAGTACGCTCTCCATAACTATTGCACAGGAAATGATACTATGATAACTCACCGCCAGCACAGCTGCCAGGCGTGGGGTTTTGGCATGTATGCCCCTCCCTGTCGGGCCAGCCGTGGTCCCCACCCTTACTGATGATGTTGATCTCCTCGTAGCCCGAGTCTCCCACGTCTCCACAGTAGATGCGCCCTCTACCGTCCCCTGAGAAAACAACAGCAAGATGACCGCTCCACTTTAATCTTAACTTACAGCTGAAGTTAGAAGTTTTTGGAAATTCCACTCTCAAATCTACGATGATTTGATCCATTCTTTCGCTTTGCTCACTCGGTAGTTTATGCGGTGGTTTTCGCGTCACAAGTTGGGAGTTATGTTACTGTAAACGCCGATGCAAAGCTGGTCATTAACCCTTAATTGTACTCTTAATCTACAAAAGTAAAAGTGACTGAATCAAGCATTCTAAGCAGGCATATACGTATACAGTCCACAAAAAGGACAAATCTTAACTATCCTTTATACAGAATGTGACCAGTGGAATGAAAACTAATATCATTAAACCTAAAAAGCGTTTCGTTACCTCCGTCGTCTACAGGGTCCAGTGAACATCTCCAGGGGTTCCTGAAGCCCAAGGCGAACACCTCAGGCCTGGCGTCCGGCCACAGGTCTTTGGAAACAAACGGGTTGTCTGCAGGGATCCCGTACGGACGCTCCGGGCCCGCCCCGTCCACGTCAATCCGCAGGATCTTACCCAGGAGGGAGGACCTGAAATAGAACAAAAAGTTTTTGAAGCCTCTTCGATTTGTGTCTCCTCATGTCCCTTAGTCTAACAATTTGACCTTTAGGGCACCACAGAAGGCCTTGCAGTCAAACTATTCCATCCTTCTCGGCTTTCTGTTCTTCTTCATGCTTCACGTAGTGTCAAGTCGGTCGGTGGCGCTTAAACCCCACTGTTATATAGTCCACCCTTTGATAAATCATGATATCACCGTTCAGACTTTTCCGTTGCCTCTTTCTTCCCCTGGGTAGTTCCTTGCATTATAGTTTTGGCCGATGAACGTAAAACGTGCCCAAACCATCTCAAGTTTCTTTTTTCTTTTTTTATTAGATTTTATTGTGACCAGGAGGTCTTCGAATGGAGTCGGACTACGGACCGACGTTTTCTTGACTCAACTCCGTGCTTCATCATTTGAGATGCGGTCCCAAACAATGCTTTGCATGTATTGCTTTGTTATGATCGTTATCTTACCATTCTTTAAATGTTTTACGTCACCAGTTGCACCTGTGCTTTATCCACCTGTAAGTATTAAAGTGGAATCAGAAGCAAACGAAGCTTATGATCGCGCCCTGCAGCTGGTGGAAATCCACAAAAAAGGACATCTTTGAGCATATCTCCCTTGGAATCATGATTAGCAGTTGAGAAACGTACGAACAATGCTGTACGAAAGTAGAGTACCTGAAGTCCAGGCACGGATTCGCAATCAGTTTGGATTGTGTGCGATTAATCGGATTGTCTGAAAACGGGTCTGGGTGCATTTAAAAAAACGGATCGCAAAATTCAGATCCGGATCATATCTAATCTGCTTGTTTTGTTTTGTTTTTTAGTGTGAACGGGGTCTAAACCCTGCCTACCTGTCTCCCGCGGTGTCGCCTCCCGCTCCCCCGTCCCCAACGGTGATGTACAGGAACCCGTCCGGCCCGAACAGCAGCTGCCCGCCGTTGTTCCGGTCTGTGGGCTGCTCGATCTCCAGAAGGACTTTCTCGTAACGAGGGTCAACCTGAAAATGTGATGATACTTTACGTTTGGGACCGCATTTGTATTAAAGTAGTCCCTAAGCAGGCGTGTCAGCTGGAAAAGTAAGGGACAAATTTGGCCAAATAGGCAGATTTACCAGTGGCATAAGATAGTATCAAAGATGGCCTGGGAGTACTAGTATAGCCGGCCAAAGGGAGTCAGCTGGCCACAACCAAATAGGGACAAATAAGATTCATGTCTCTTGCAGTTCACTCCTAGATCATAGGCCAATTCAACTCCTACTAGGCTTCTATTCCTAACTTGGCGAAAGCCCCTCATAACTATTCGGCCAGGTGGTAGTCTGGTCGACACTAGCGACACCTAGCTGCTGTGCGGAGTAGAACCCCTCAGTATTGCCCTGAGAAAGGTGACAGACGCTCACCGAAACGTCGGCTTTTGTGATTATGTGGTTTTGAATAAAGAACTTTGTTATTTAGTCATTTGTCAACCTGCTTAAGTTATTCACTGCGGCCTCAAGAATGTGTGGTATGGCTGAGAGACCATCCCCTGCGGCATCTACCTGACTACTACCCCTGCTTACGTTTGATAACAGTTATGTAAATGTTAAAACCACCCTGAAAAGTAGGTTAAGCCGTTTCATTTTCAAACATGGTAGTCACAGTAATCTCTATCATCACACATCCACCAGGTTACATTTATCTGCCACACTGAGAAAACTTACGCGTGAGAGATATCCAATGCAATGTCCCACGGTACTGGTATATTGGTACAATGCCCCCCTAAATTGTTTGTCTAAATTGTATATGCCTGGGGGTGGGGCAAAGGGGATCTCTTAAACACACAGTTTTTAGGAGTGGATAGAATATGTAAGCCGGTGGATAAGTGTTAATGGAGGCTATAGCTAACTGCTTACATCACTGGATAACATGCGTTTTATTAGCCTCCACCAGGCTTGCGGGGCTACAGGGATCGATCGTCGAATTCGGCCAAAAAATCGGAAAATTTACCAGGGGAGTAAGTCCATGCTATGGTTAACATTCCCCCCTCCGGCTGTGCGGCCGGCCAAACCCTCTGGTACCAAAACTTGACAAATTATTCTGCCTATAATGGCCAGCGTAGTAAGTCCAAATTGTAGAAACTACTTTTTTTATCACCTTCTCCTTCAGTTTGTTCTCGTCGTCAGTGGAGACGTTAAGCCTGGACACCACGGTCCTTGGTTCTCCCACTGCCTTCATGGTGTCCCCTGCCTCAGTGGTGTAATAGACATACAGGTATCCGTTCTCGTTGAACCTGGGGTGAAGCGCCATGCCGAGTAACCCCCGTTCATCCCCGGCTTTGTCCGAAGTCAGCACCCTCCTTCTCAAGTCCAGGAGCGGCTCTCTCCGCAGCCGCCCGTACCTGTCTGCGACCCGTACCACTCCGAGCTGCTCCACGATGTAAAATCGTCCGGTGCCGTCGTCCGGTTGCAGCATGGCCACTGGGCTCCGCAGGTCGCTGGCAAACTCCTGAAGACACACACATCCCGGGTACTGGTTTTGTACTGCCAGTCTTTCTGTAGACACGGGGCATTCCTCCGCTGCACATGTCAAGTGGATGGTTGCAAGACACACGAACAACGCCACAGATATGTGCGAGGAGAGACCAACTTTGAAGGACATCTTACTTCAGCGGTAGGTTGAAGGTAGCACGTTTAGTCGGAAAAGTAGCGCCCTGGGAACACCACACGGAGTTGTTGACAGCTGTTTTCTTGACCCTACATTCAGTTTGTACCAAATGCCCAGGCTGTATTTAGAACTTCAGATACGACTATGCTATCCAGGTACATGTATAAGGGTCATGTAATCACGGCGAGCTGTTTACAGACAAATTGAGACCGCAATTATACCTAAAATCGTTAAACCTGTTGAACAAGTGGTTCAGAAAGAGAGCTTCGCGCCTGACAAGGTTGCATCAATCAATCTCTATTATCTTACCGCGTGATGTGATTTCTTTACACCTGAGGTGTTGCATTTATACACGGGGGCTGATCTTTGGCGGACCTTAAATGACCCCCAGCGACCTCACACAAAACTAGTCTATCGTTTTGTTGGCGCTGTGGGAAATTTCGTACATGTATACGTTTATTAACACAACAAAAGTACAGCGACTTTCGTAAGGCCTGCTACAAATACATATGAATTACCTACATGAATGTCTACGAATAAGTAGCAATATACGTATCAACATATTGAGTCTATCTATGGTATCATTGACACTATTAGTTGTAAGGTCTGAGCATTCATTGATATATTTACCTACTTGTACAATGTAACACGTCTGTAACAATCTACATAATTTGACCTACGGTTATCTAAGCACACGCATACTGGTACCCTTGTCAGCTTTGGACAAACACATGACAACGTACTAGATATATTCTTAGTTTCGTGTTTGCTTCTTTTCACTACAGCTACGTTTGTATTGCTACAGTTAAAGAAACTTTAATGTGAAATATGGACACGCCAGTTCAAGTACGTTTTACCTAGAAATATGCTATCTCCACTGGTAACGTTAAATGTTGACTCTCTATTTTCACCAAAGGAACATTTACTGAGCGTTTCTGATAATTCTTTCCTTTCAAACATACATTTGATATAACTATTACTATGTCTACATGCTGCCTAATGCGTTCAACATCGCCTCTTTGTTGTCCGCCACCCACTGGTCCAGGCTCCTGGTGCCCGGGTACAGCTGTCGGGTCAGTTCCGCGTCAAAGTCCGGGTTGCCCAGGCGGTAGAACTTGAACATGTCCCCGAGGTCCTTCGCTCCCGGGAAGGGCAGTTGGCTGAACGCGTCCGATGTCATCTGTGAACATTTAGGATGTTGTGATATCAGTTAACTTGGAGAACACCCCTCCACTTCATTGTGAGAATAGCCCAGATCTAAACATTAAGTAGTTCAGTCCTTTTCTATAATGTTACGCCGATCTGTGACCTTCTTCACCTCAAGGTTCACCTCCTTTACTAACCCTTTCGAATAAACCAGCTAAAAGTGCATCATAAAGTCTCGGAGCGAGTTTATCACAAAGTCAACAAGGGAGAGATGGATGCATAACTAGATAGTCATATCAGATAGACATACACACAGACGCTGAATGCACAGTAATTTCTATCTACAATGCAGTGGGCAAATTGAGATGCCAAGAGATACAAAGAATTATTGGCTGCCGTCCCTCTTAGCTGGAAAGCTACACTTAACATCGCTATGTTAAGTTCCAAAAATTGAATTTTTTTAGCCCTTTGTACGTTTTCCCCCATTACCTGAGTCGGTTTGAACACGTTCGGCGCCAGGTGTTTGGAGAGAATGTCTGCGTGTTGCTGGATGGTGAGTTTGTCTCCGCTGAACCCGACAGTCCGGCCCAGCCACTCGTCCCTGTTCTTGAAGATCGCCCTGACCGCAAAACCTGCGTCGGTAACACTGACACCGTGCATGGCGGCGCCTTCCATCGCGTATCCTGTAGAATTCAGGACAAGGCAATAGTTAATCTTCAAGCTCCCCAAGCTCTTGCCGTGGCATAAGATAGTATCATAAGCTGCCGGGAAGGAGTTTAGCCGACGAAGGAGTTCATTGACCACCGCGTGACTGTACCGCAAGAGTTCATTACTAGACATTAGCCTTTGACGTTCTGTCGCAGATCTTTGCGGTGGCCAATGAACTCCTTCCCCAGCTTATGATACTATCTTATGCCACCGCAAGATCTGCTTAGAGCTAGAGACTAGGCAACAGTAACTGCGCAGTTGTCTCTAACTATAGTCTATGGTACCTGCCATGATAGTAACTTGGCTTTTGTGCAAACCCCTCACATTAACCAAGAGAATTTATCTGTATTGCATATCCCCCAACATGCATAAATTCATTGTATTCTTCTGAATATGTATTATTGAATATCATTAGGTCAGCCTAGCTCTTCCATACATAAGACAATGAGCAAGATATCAATAAAATAATTACCATAACACAAAATATATCTACCTATTTCATACGTCCCATCCTCCAGTTTTGTGACCAGCCGGAGGGAGAGGTAGTTGTCATAGTAGGCGGGAAACTTGACGATGGTAACTGGCAGTCCGATAGACTTCATGTACTCCTCGATCTCTGCTTTAGAGTCGAAGTGTAGACAGGAGAAACCCATGGTCTTCTGGACGGCATCCAGGCTGCTGAACACCACGTGTTGTACACCGGCAGCCTTTGCTGCATCCGCTACCGCTTTACCCTTGGAGTAAATATTGCAGTATACATCTTGAGACGTTTTAAAATTCTAAGAAACATCCTAAGGTGAAACATTTTGTATCTTAAGATTTTTCATAAGAATCTTGAGATGCTTTGAAAGTGTCTTGAGATGCTTTGAAAGGCTCTAGAATTTTTAGATCTTTTCAAAGAATCTTGAGACTTAATACAAATATATCAAGATTCTCATAGAAAATCTGAAGATTAACTCGAAACATCTCAAGATCAACTACAAAATCTCAAGATTTATCACAAATCTCAAGATTTTTGGAATAATCTTTTATCATTTATCAATTTTCTGTGGCTAATGAGCGAAACTGAAAAGGAAGGACTTATCTGTTTTATTTACCAATGTCTGTATATTTTGTGTATATAGAAAATCCACTGGAATTTTAAACCAAAAAGACTCATACCTGCTTGACTTCAAGTTGATAAAAGTCTTTAGTTTTGGTGAAATCCTGGGTTGACATCACGAACGTTCCGTGGGCGCCCTGGACAGAAAATGAAAGGAGACCCTTTGTTTAAAAGTGCATGTAATTTGTCTAATCAATGAGAAATATTCATAATTGTCAGCCGTAAAGTTTAACGTCATTTGGTGAGGGTATTAGGTGGTGAAACCCAAGTTTCTACTTGTGATGAGGAATGATACCAATTTGCAAGTTAAGGCCCGGGTGTTCTCCCAGGTACCCACAGCCTTACCTGCAGTGCCCGCTTCAGTGAGTCGGGATCGTCAAAACTGGCCTCAACGACCTCAGCACCTCTCTCCTGCAGTGCCTTGGCCTTGTCACTAGAGGCGCTCCTCGTCACTATCCGGACTTTGAAATCAGAGTCCTGCAGAAGGGCACTGGCCACCCAACCTCCCTGTACCCCTGTAAAGAACAGAAGTTACATGCTGGTTACGCAGGACGAATAACTTTGATGCATATGTACATGCATGTGTACCAGACTGCCAGCACATCTGCTTGGAGATTACACAAGCCAGTTGTAACAGTATAGCGTGGTACATGTATTAACCGTTCGCCCCGGCTAAAGGGTATTCGGGTGTTTTTATACCTTCCAGTGAGTCTGTCTTCCTTATGAGAATATATTACTGCTGCCGTATACAATGATGAAAATGAGATCAACCTCGTAAAAATTCGCCGCCAGTGCGCCCGGATGAACTGGTTCAACCGGGTAGGGCAGCACTTCCAGCGAGTGTAGTGATACAGAGAGCTTACGATGGAATGGTTCACAACGCTAAACTGGCCGGTATGGTTTGAAAAAATCATTTAAAACTCACCTGTCGCTCCGAAAACAGTGATAACTTTCGCCATGCTCTTTAACTCGGGGTTCAGAGTTCAGTCTCCTGCAAGTATTTGGCGTTACAACTGATGTTGGCTTTGTAGCTAACGTTAGTGAAGCGTCTTCTGTCGAATTCAAAAGTGCTGTCCAAATATTCTCCAAAGACAACGCCCCGGAACCCAAACAATCAGGTAAACCTCCTCGCCCAATCACAACATAACCGTTGACAGGTGCCGACACTTGGTCACAAGTGGTCAGAAACCCAAGGAACCAAAGCGCAAGAACACTATATCATGATTCGCTAGTCGTCGCTTTTGATCGGTCAGAGAATTTAAAAGAACACCCCCGTAACCTATTGGTTTATTCCATTTCGCGCCTTCCCTTCACGCACAACCTTTGACCCCTATCTTGGCGGGAAAGTTGTTTGCGACGGTCTGTCTCCAAAAATCGCAACAAATTTCTTGCAGAATGGCTCAGCGATCTATCTCGTAAGTAAAGCACATTTCGTACATCAGATAGCATCAACACGTTTTTAGCATACATCTTCATGTACTGATTGAAAATTTGCGTCTTTTGCAGGTCGTTTTTCGCGCCCAGAGCCAAGACTCCGAAACAGGACACAGCAGCGACTGGGTGAGCTTGCCACAACTTGCCGCCATTTCTCATTAAAACCTACTTATAGTATACAAGACAGACATTAACGTTGTTGGAACGACATTATGGGGAAGTATAAGCATGAGTTATGTTTGCTGTTTCTTTGATTGGCTATTCGGTTAAAACATTCAGAAAACAGTGATGAAAAGGTTTATGGTGCTGCCCCCCCTCCCCATGGCCCCAGTAGAAGCCATCACAGCCTCTCAATGATCATCATATTCATAACTCATGGGAAAATTCTACCACTGTTTTCAGAATCGTTGATCATAAGTAAGCCAAAAGATTTGAAAAACTGAAATCAGCAATAATCGATTAGGTGAACAGTGGAATATCCAGTTAGACAGTTAACTATTACTGGAAATTTATGGTGAGAAGCTGGTTAAAAATTTATATTGTGATACGTCTATTATTTTCTATTATGTTAGATTAGTATACTCATGTAGATAGTTCGTAGTTGATAGTAATACATGTCACTTGCCATACATTGTACCTGATACAATCGTTGTGCAATAAACTTGACTTGACTTGACTATTCCTTGGTCTATTTGTAGACATAAGTCACCACTCAAGACAAAGAATGGCTCCCCTCCGGCCTCCGCACCAGGGGATGACTCCCCAGTCAAGTCCCTGCCGCGTAAAAAAAAGGCGCGGCGCATCATCGACAGTGATGATGATGATGAAGATGGGGAAGAGAACGTTGCCATGGAAACAGAACCAAGTAAATCAGCTGATGAACAGGTATGGTACTGCTAGTCAGTTAATCAAACATGTCTTAAACGCTATTCTCACAACAGGAAGGGTGTTGATAATGTTTTTGATAGATCAGCCATTCCTCCATCCAGGGACCAAAAGTTGCTTGTTGAGGTGGAATAAAATCTGACTCCGTCCTTTAAAAAAAATCTGAATTTCATGACAGAGAATTCATGAAAGTGTGTTTTCATAAGCTTAGGTGGTGTTGTTGCCTAGTTGTATGTGTACTAAAATGTAGTTAATTTGGGCAACAGAAAAGGCTTTGAATGAATGATTCACTGATGATGTGTCTCTGTTTGCACTACCATCTAATGTATTCTAGAGAATAACTGAATGAATGAATGTTTATTTTAGCTTCTAGTCTAACCAATAACTAAATACATCTCATTCAGAAGGAAGCAAAGGATGTTGAGAAGACCCCCAAGGAAGTGGAGAAGGTGAAAGATGAGAGTGAGGATGTTCCGTCTCCCAAGATGCCGAGGGTCACGTACAACGGACCCAACCTGCAGTCTCCGGGGGGCATCCCTAAGAGAAAGACTGGTCAGACTTCTTCTTTGTAATCTCAAATTTATAATGAAATACTAGTAGCAAGTATGTTTCCTTTGTACTGCCACTGTACTACAGTACTATAGAATTGCTTCAACCCTAATTGAAGACATCACAATTAATTCACCTACAAAGGAATTGACAAAATTCTGACCTACTTGGATGTTATTGTCTTGTCTTTTCTACCTTTAATCTCAATACTTGACTGAAAGATCGCTTTCTCTGTAACATAGCATCCAGACAAATACTGTGAATGTTAAGATTTTCACGGTCGTTTGATGTCCGCAAAACCACTACGATAACGCTAATGCCCACTTACCTTTTTGTTTCAAGCGCAAACTGGAAATCGTTGCGAAAACTCTTCTCAGGAATCCCTGCAAAGGCTTAGTAAGGTAGCAATATCGTAATTGAATTTTGTTGCTTCTGTCTACAGCTCGCAAGCAACTCCCCACTCCGAAGCGCAAGCTTGTTGAGATAAAGAGCCCAAAGTCCAACGGGCACACATCGCCCACTGCTGAAGAGGAGGAGTCCAGCGCCAAGAAAGTGAAGACAGAAAAAAAGGAAGAGAAAGAAGAAAAGACAGAAGAAAAGATGGAGAAGGATTCCCCTGATGAGGAAGTGAAGGAAAAAGTGAAGGATGATGGTGAGCTTGAAAGCTTTCTTCAGTACTAAGTTTACAGTGATTCCCGTTTCAATCTTGTTACACATTTATGACAATAAAGTGGATATCACTTGATATCAGTTTGATGAGCCTCTATTCTGTAACTGTGAGATATTTTCTTGGCAAGTAGTGTTGGATCAAAGGTGTCAAAATTCAGTAATCTTCGTCTCCCACTACAGAAGAAGTTGTGCAACAAAGCAAGAAGAAGAACAGCCCAAAGCCTAAGAAAGAGAAGAAGAGTCCAAAGTCTGTGGAAAAGAAGAAGAAGATAAAGGAGGAACCTAAGGAGAAAGAAAAGGAGTCCGCTGGTCCATCTGAAGACTCCATGGATTCCCTGTTTGCTGCGGTTATTAAGAAGGCAGGAGAAGTAACTGCTGAAGAAGAGGTACGGAACTTATTAAGAAAAAAAACAATACTAGTCATCTACGTGCTATTGATCATAGACAAAGTGGAGAGAGTTGAAGTGAGACTGATTGCAGCTGCAGAGTGTCTAGACCACTGCAGCAACAGAACACAGTGGACTACTTCTGGTGCCAATATTATCAGTTTGCTTGACCATGGCACCACTGTGTATTTCTATGTGTGTATGTACCTTATGTTTGTATATTGCTGTAAAGATAAGAAATTTTTAAAAAAATTATAAAACATCTTGTATTTAAATTTAGAATTTTTGACTAAATCTTAAGAAATATTACTAGTTTTGAGTATGTTAGTGTCAATGGCACATGTTTTGACCCAGTTCTGTTACCTGTCCATGTTTATGTTTTTGTTTCTTTGTGTCTGGTAATAAAGATGGAAGAAACAGAGGAAGGCAAAGAAAAGCCCACTGAAGACGTGAAGTCACCCTCAAACAAGAAAGCAGTGAAGAAGGAGGAAGACAGCAGCAAGAAACCCAGCTCAGGAATCAGCTCCTTCTTCTGTAAGATCCACCTTCAGGTTTTACATTTGACAGTTATGAGTTAGTGTCCTTATCTTGTTCAACTACTTTTTTCTACAAGAGTGATGGATGTCACTTAAACGTCCGGAAGTTATCTCTGTATCTAATTCTTATACAGATGTAGAGACTGAATTCTCTGTACATATAGATGTTGTTAACCTGTTTGTCCAAGCTTTATTATCACATCTTCATCTTTGTCTGGTGTTGAACCCTTATCATTTTACCACAATCTCAATGAGACATATTTGTTCTATGAAGCAAACTTGACTCCCAAAGTAGTTTTCTGTAGATATCTACAGACATTTTCATTTTTTTTAGAGGTGTAATATTTCTTGTAATATTTCTTGTCTATGTGCTGTGTAAATATGGGCCTGAGTATAAAGTAACATGTTTGCTTACATGCACAAGTTTGTGAATAAAAAAATCAGTTCTTGTGGACAAGTGAATTTTTTTTAAACAACCACCTTTCTACCTTTGCAGCCCCCAAGAGATCTTCCCAGCCTTCAGATGAGTCCAGTGAGAAGAAGCCGTCCCCAAAACCTGCTGCCAAGCCCATGGCTGCCTTCTTCAAACCTAAACAGGAGGCTGAGAAAACGTGAGGAAGTACTGTAGTTCTTAAAGTTTTCACTGTGACTTTGTTTGCAGTTTTGTGGTACCTAATGTACAGTATGTGGACATTTTTGTTTGTTCAAATTTTTTGTTCGTTCCATACTCTATTTTTTGTTGATTGTTCGCACCACCACCACCACTGGCCACACTAGGGTTAGACCTCTGAGTTTGGCCCTAGACGTCATGCTCCACACATTTTGTCTAGAAATGATGTAGATGTTTTGTTTGTGCCTTTATATAGATGTGACTATAGCACTAGCGCTAACTTGAATAGTCCATTTTCTGGGAAATTAAGTTACTACAAACCCACGGGCCTTACAGTACTAAACTATGTGTTTGCTTTATTTCCTTTCAGTAACTTACATGAAGTGGTTATTTGTGCAATGACTGATCTATCCCATCCATGTTTACATATTCCAGTGCTGGCCAGTCAGGGCTGACAGCTGAGGACTACAACCCCACCAAGGCCCACTATCACCCTGTGGAGGATGCCTGTTGGGCTAAGGACAAGACGTATGTTCTCCTTTGTTTGGTTCCTAAGGGGCCTTATCAGAGACACCTATATGTTTACTTGTTGGCATATAACAATGCTGCCTGTTTGGATCTTTCAGTGTTTTCTTACACCCAATAATAATACTGTGATGACTTCAAATCAATTGCGTACTTATAATTTGAGTCATGAAATCATAAGATATTCTGTTGTATTCTCAGGGTTCCATACCTTGCCTTGGCCAAGACGTTTGAAGCCATTGAAGAAGTTCGAGCCAGGTGAGTACAGATACAGATGCATGTAGTTTCTTAAGTGTCAGGTAACATGCCGAGTTCTAGCCTTGAAGACTCCCCTTAGTTAGAACATCTTGGATGGACACACATGTAAGTCTTAACATCAAATATAATCAATTTGAGACTGTAACATTAAACTAAAGGCAGCCTGTGTCCTATTCATGTGCGCTGCATACTTTCGTGGTGCAACATTGGGTTTGCAAGCCAGAACAGTCTTGGTTCACATTGGGAAGCGGAAAAAATATTAGGGTAAAGGTAGTTGTATAGCCCTTTTGAGGCTGCAGGTGCAGTTGGTTGTTAACCACAGTGTCTAGGGCACAGTATTGGAAGACAGATCCCATCCCTCTCCTTCCACTGCCTTTTACCTCTTTAACAGTAGTCAGGTAACCATTTTCTGCCTGGGTGTACTGAGGAATGTTATGTGAAATGCTTTTCCCAAGGATACAACGTCTAGCCAGTATAGATGCTAGAAATTGCAAAGGTGACCTCTTGATCTCAAGTCCTTTAACCTAGCAGCTTGGCCATATTACACCACTAATATTACTCACAGTAAACAAAACATCTCCATTATCTTCAATCTGTTGCTTGCATTTTTTCTCCAGGTTGAAGATTACAGAGATCCTTTGTAACTTTTTCCGTTCGGTGATCGCGCTGACCCCAGATGACCTGGTGCAGTGCGTGTACCTGTGCCTGAACAAGGTCGGGCCCGCGTACGAGGGTCTGGAGCTCGGGATCGGGGAGACCGTGCTGATGAAGGCCATCGCCGAGGCAACGGGCAGGAAGATGGCGCAGATCAAAACGGACGCTCAGGAGAAAGGAGACTTGGGAATAGTGGCTGAGGTGAGGTCAACACAGTTTGTCTTCTATGGAAACTGTTTTCCAACTCAAAAATGTAACCAAATCAGTCAGTCCTCTGACCCAATTGCTCTATACATGGGACTTTTCTGAAGTGTGATGTGAGCAATGAGTCAAAAGTTGTCAGAAATCAAGCCATAGAACACTGATCAGTAAAAAGAATCTGGTGTGTCCAAGTTATCTACTTGAACAGCTTAACCTTTCCATAATATAATTTAGCAACTTTGATGAAGTTTCTTTGATGTATCTTTGGTTTGGTTGTAGAAACTATTTTTAAAACATAATAAAAGGCCCTGTCATATATTCAGAACTAACAGAGTTACCTCTACCTCCAGTCTGCTTCTCTGATGGCGTCCAAGCAGAAAATAACTTTCTCATCTTTGATTTTCTTAACGTGAAGTCAGCTAAAACCGCCTGGCATGTACCCTACAACCATAGTCTGGAGAAGGCTTATGTGACAGGTTAAGCTAAAGAACTAAGGCAGCAGTTGTTGACTGCACCTTTCTGTATCCTGCAGACCAGTCGCAGCACACAGCGCACCATGTTCGCTCCACCCAAGCTGACAGTTCGAGGGGTCTTCAACAAGCTCAAGGAGATTTCCACCATCAAGGGAAATGATGTGAGCTGTCATATTATCATTCCTGTTTTGTTTGTTTATCAGAAATATGATATAAACAATAGATTTAGAATAGGCAAATGAGATATTAACATAATGTTGGAAAGAGGCATAGACATATGTTCAACAAAAACTTAGTGGCAACAGGTAAACAAAATGACAATTACTTGTCTATTGAACTGTTCATGTCAGAAAAACCTTTGATACCCATGGTTACTTCTACCCAAACACTCTAAAACAAGCTTTTGTATGTAAAAACAACATTAACTTTTATTCTGTTATTCTCTTTTTCATGCTTTCTTCTCTCAGGTCATGACAAAGAAGATAAACTTCATCAAAGGCATGTTTGTTGCGTGTCGGCAGTCAGAGGCGCGGTACCTTATCCGGTCGCTAGGGGGCAAGTTGAGGATCGGGCTCGCTGAGCAGTCCGTTCTCACAGCACTGGCCCATGCAGCAACTCTTACTCCAGCTGGGAAAGGTACATACACTCTTCTGATGTAGAATTAACTGCTTTTTGTAGTTGAGGTAATTGATTAGATAAGTCTGTTACGAATGGGTATGAAATCCGCTCACAACTTCAGCATTTGTTACATTTGATGAATGTTTGACATTCAGTTATAAGATACACAACACAAAAGTTACTCATTGGCAAGTAACTGGATAAGTTTTGTAAATGATCAGACGTCGCAGAGAGCATCTATTATCTTTTGTTGCGTAACCTTTTACATAACAGTTGTTTGTATACACTTGATTCACAAGCAAGCAGTTTCTGTTTAGAAAATAAAGGTCGGTAGTGGAATAACAAGTTGAATTGGAGTATATTGTACTAACATCTTTTTTTTGTGCTCTCAAGATGTGCTTGATGCAGGGAAGGGAAAGTCTTCAGATGCACTGAAGAAGAAGTTAGAGGATGCTGCACTCATACTCAAGACTACGTACTGGTCAGTATGCGAAGACTCTGTTACTTTTGAATATAACCTTAGATTTATAGTTTTCAAACATTTCAAAACAATACCCTCTGATATGATATGGTATGAATGTTTGTGTGACAGGTTGAATAAAAGCTCAAAACTGGAACTATGTGGTTCCGTCTTTACTGAGGGGTAACCGGGACTTTGATTAACTTGAAGATCAGTCGACCCCACTTACCTATAGCTCTTTTTTCAACGAGTTTGCTTAATACAAGGCCAACAGACTACTTCTGGGCACCTAAGTAAGTTGATAGGAGATATAGATGATGATGGAGATGGATTTGAAGACCTGTTTGTTGCATTCAGTCGGAAAACAGATGTCAGGGAGAGAGTTCTATAATTTTGCCCGTAAAAAGAGGCTGTCCCTGTAGAAGAACATTGAGACCTTTATGATGTGTGCTAGTGAAGAACCTGGTAGTACTCTAAAAGACTCTCATCAGTGACAAGTAGTTCCCTTTTGATCTTGAATTTTCTTCCCCAGTGAGATGCCGAACTACGATGCCGTCATCTCTGCCATGCTGAAGCACGGGTTGGAAGAGCTGCCCAAACACTGCAAGCTGACGCCCGGCACCCCCCTCAAGCCCATGTTGGCGCATCCCACCAAGGGCGTCAGCGAGGTGCTGCGCAGGTTTGAGGGGGCAGAGTTCACCTGCGAGTACAAGTATGATGGCGAGAGGGCGCAGGTCAGTTACTGGCTTAGACATTAATTGTTTCCATCATTTTGAGAAACAAACTTTTGTCAATTTTTACATATTCATCAACCGTTTTTGCATAATTTGTTCTTGGGTATGAGAAGGCAATGTTTAACACTTTCAAGTAGAAAGCAATGGAAGTACTTGAAAGAGACATGTAGTATTATATCTTATGCAGAAACTTGTGGTGCATTCTTAAGGTCCTGCACACTTTTTTTAAGTTTCCATATGATATTTCATTTAGTCTTGCTTTGTTCCTTTTAGATCCACATGCTTGAAAACGGAGAGATCCACATCTACAGCAGAAACCAGGAAAACAACACCTCCAAGTACCCAGACATCATTGAACGCATGCCAAAGGTCAACCACGATGATGTCACTTCCTGTATCATTGACTCCGAGGCGGTTGCCTGGGACCCTGAGAACAAGAAGATCCTGCCATTCCAGGTGCTGAGTACCAGGAAAAGGAAGGTGGGTGTCACATGATCACATGATGGTCACATGATAGGAACATGGTAATCACATGATGGTCACATGATAGGGGCTTGATAGTAGACATTACACAAGCCATAAGATATGTGTTAATGACACTGTATTGCTTACATGTATGTTATTTACAAACAAGCAAACAAGATTGACAAAGACAGAGGGTTTGGTTAGAAATTGATTTTAAAGAGTCAGTATTTAGTCTCACCGATACAAATGAGCTTTCATGCTAATAATGTAAATGTACTTAAATCGGTAGATGTTGAAATCTAAAGGTTTATTGATTATTCCTCCAGGATGCAGACAAGTCGGAAATTAAGGTTCAGGTGTGCGTGTACGCCTTCGACCTGCTGTACCTCAATGGTCAGGTGAGTTGATAAAATGATGGTTTCTTACGAAAGGCCCTGTAAAATAAGTTGGATATCCAATTCAAGATCTACTATTATGTGCTTTGCCTACTTTGGCTTATCAGTATGTAGTTGGACAAGTATGCTAGTGGAGAAAAGAGATCAGTGCTTTCTTTTCTATATTTGAGATCATACATGCTCAGCTACAAGACTGCTCCTTTTTACATAAATTTAATTACATCATAGCAATCAAGAAGGACCTGGCTATTTGTTGAAGTGGCAGTGTAACATCAGGGAACTAAATACTGATCTGAGTTTCACGGTTTCAGTCCCTGGTAAGGGAGCCATTCCGCAAACGTCGGGAGATGCTGAGAGAGTCGTTCAATGAGGTGGAGGGAGAGTTTGTGTTCGCCACGTCCATGGTGTCAGGAAACACGGAGGAGATCGCTGAGTTCCTGGATGCTTCCATCAAAGGTACAGTAACTGTGAATGTTAAAATGTTTACAGCAATTTGTTTTCACCCTACTGCAAAGTCATTGCACCCCAAATGTACATTTGCAATGTATTACTACTTTCCAGAATTGTTTCAATCAAGAACTTAAAACTGCACAAATAAAATTGTCCTCGAAATTAAGTTCCTGGAGAAGATAAATGAATCTACAGCATCATACTTCTGAGGTTTTTATTTACTAATCAATAGCTGTCTGCAGGTGCTGTTTTTTCACTTCTTTTTGTTTGGTGCTTTTTTTACATTCAATGTTTTGATGTTTTGCAGATAGCTGTGAGGGTCTGATGGTGAAGACTCTTGACAAGGATGCCACCTATGAGATTGCCAAGAGATCGCATAACTGGCTCAAGGTATCTACCACAAACGTTTAGACTTACAGAGGGTACTCAACTTTCCCTTAGCTCTGTTTTCATTGCCTATGATCATCTTGCTCCCTGTAACATTATTGTTTTGTTCCTAGTTGAAGAAGGACTACCTGGATGGAGTGGGAGACACGCTGGATGTGGTGCCGATCGGAGGCTTCCTGGGTACAGGGAAGAGGACAGGGAAGTATGGAGGCTTCCTATTGGCCTGTTACAACGAAGAGGATGAAGAATTCCAGTCTATCTGCAAGGTAATGTGGGCTGGTTCATGTTGTTCTTTGGTGGTGAAAATATCTCGTTTAACAAGTTATCTTTAAGTTGGTGTTCACTAGTGAATGTATTTCAAAACTGTCCCCTTTCCTTCTAAATCACGAAAGACAGGTCTTTAAGTATAGGCCACTAAAGTCCATTCCTGTTGTGGTGCTTGCACAAGTGTGTGGCCTAAGGGCTATAGAAATGGAGATGGGCACCACCCCTATGCATCTGATCAAGATGTCAGGGTGATCCTTTGAAAGAAAGCATTAAAATGATTTATAACTGACTGTTCATGACTTGTTTCTGCAGATCGGTACGGGCTTCAAAGATGAAGAACTTGAACAGCATACAGAGTTCTTCAAGAACCATGTTGTTGACAAGCCCAAGTCATACTATCGCTATGACAGCAGTGTTGAGCCAGACCACTGGTTTGATGCAGTTCAGGTGTGGGAGATCAAGTGTGCAGATCTGTCCATCTCACCCGTGCACAAGGCTGCTGAGGGCATCGTGAGTTGGTTCATCTTGTTACCATCGCCAAGTTTATGATTTTGTAGGGTTTGTAACGTTATGTGTATATGTATGTTTCTATATAACTTGCTTTGGATGGATTG
This sequence comes from Branchiostoma floridae, assembly GCF_000003815.2. Taxonomy (NCBI): domain Eukaryota; kingdom Metazoa; phylum Chordata; class Leptocardii; order Amphioxiformes; family Branchiostomatidae; genus Branchiostoma; species Branchiostoma floridae. Next base: position 15,496,110 of record NC_049991.1, on the reverse strand, counting down.
TCATGAAATTTGGTATGTGGTTAGGCCATGTCCTATTAAAGAGATGATTGGATTTTGGGCCCCTTTGTGGCTGCCCTTGGTACTGAAGCAGAACTTTTGGTTGTGATATCTCATGTTCTGAACAAGCTACAGTGTATGGTCACAAAATTTGGTTCTTAGAAAGCCCTTGTGCTCAGGAAGAAGTGGCATTTGGATCCTCTTGAAGCTTTCTTTGAAATCGCAGGGGCTTTTCAGTTGCAAATGTTTTAACATGACAAATCAAGCAGTGATGAATGCTTTAAATTAAAAGTGGATCTTTGGGCCCCCCCGGGGATCAAAGTTGTTAATTGGATGCAGTCGCTCCCAGGGTCTAACCTACACGTGGGATCCCCACTCACTCCCGCCATCAGATCTTAGGGAGCAGTCTCTAGTCCGTCATTGGGAGCGTGCAGATAATTGTAACATGATGCAGTTTTTGAGTGTCCTGCTAGGTGTCTCTCATAGATTTCCAGGCAGAAATGAAAGTCCTTTGCTGTGGTGCTGAAAAAAGTGTTGTTGAGATTAGAACGTATTCAATCAATTGATGTCTTGTTTGTAAGAAGGAATGATTAAAAAAGAATCAACATCAAACTCTTTAAAAAGAATTGGATAGTATGTATTTTTTTTGAAAGAGTGATTCAGGTGATATGTAAAGACAGTTCTGTTCAAAGTTAAATGCACTCTGTTGGAAATAAAAGGAATGAGAGTGAGAGTGGACTGGTTAGGTAGAGGGCAAGATAAAAGAGATTTAGATTTTGTGTATTTATTTTCACAATATTTTCACCTTTTTTTTACTTCCCAATTCACTACAGGTTGACCCAGAGAAGGGGATCTCGCTACGTTTCCCACGATTCCTGCGTATCCGTGACGACAAGAAGCCAGAAGAGGCAACAAGTGCACAGCAGGTGATGGACAGTTGTGATAAGCTGTAGTTTTCCTCCTCCGTCTCTTTTAGACGGAACCAGGGTTCTAGCCAGCGTCCGTCCTATGACAGAATTTTGCAGTTGGGATGGACAAAATTTTGTCCATTCTGTCCTCTGTGACGGACAAAAATCGACATTTAAAGATATTAAACAGATGAAATTTTGCAAAGATCTCCAGAAATTCAGCACAGATGCCATTGAACCAAGCTGAGTCTGCTCTTCCAACGAAATTTTCCTCTCAATATGCAGGAAAAAGCATTTTAAAGGGTCTTCAGATTTCAAAATTTTCCCGGACCCCCTTGGACCATTGCATTGCATGGAAGACTCTGGCACTCAACAAAATTTCCATTCAAAATTCAGGGGACGGAAAAAGATTTCAGACTGGCTAAAACACTGGACAGAACCTCTCTTTTTTTAAAACCTGGATCCCATATAAAATTATAAGCGATCCTGATGATATACGTCACAGTGAAGCAGTAGTAGACAGAAAGCAGGTGGCAGGCTAAATGTTAATTTACATGGTTATTAGTAATCTGATCTGCCAATCTAAATATTAATTAGTAATCTAATCTGAAGTCCTTTTGCTTACCAGATATCTAATACCCTTGAGGTAAACAAAAGCAGTGGGTAATGTCTTCAAAATTGAGTTGAATTTTCATTTTTCTTAATGGCAAGTGAATAGTTTTTTTTATAATCATAGTGCACACATATTGTAAGACCAGTTCATCAGTCAACATTTTTATTTACAATTCAGACCAAATGGATCAGAAGAAGACTATTGCCAAATACGCATATTTTAGAGAATTCAAAACATCCAGTATAATAAACAGTGGCCATTTATTCCTCAATGCCATTCTCCACCAACTCAACAACTGCCCATCATGTTTTCCTCCTTGCCAATTCAAGTTAATGATTCTGACCAATTGCGTCAGAAGAAGAGTAGAGTTTATAGACAAATGCGCTTATTTTAGAAAACTTTAAACATCTGGTACAAACATTTACTCCAAAAAGGCACTGCCATTCTCTGCCTACTCAACATCTGTCCATCTATTCCTCCTTGTTCACCAATTCAGGTAATTACACATTCTATCTTGTAATGACCTTCGGTAACCTGATCCACTGCAGCCATGCTGGTATTAAGGGAAACAAAGTGACCTTGACTATCCTTCAGGCGTGAACACCTAGTCTTAATCCCAGCAGAATGGAACTCGGCTCATGAGCATACAGATGAGCCTGCTGGGCCACATCCTCAACATCTGTACTCAAATTTAGTTGTGCTGGACTATTTCCACTAAGATTTGAGAGGGAGTCAACCCTTTGAAAAATGTTGTCTTTTGAGGCTTTTTTTGTTCATAAAACAGAAAACCTGAAATAAATGGAATTAATATGATTTTGGGGGGATGAAGTGAAGGGAAAAAGATTTTAAATGTTAAGACATGACTGGATTCACATGTGGATTCATGTACCCGGTATTTCAAAATGATTTTAAAAATAGCAACCTGTGTCAGATTCCCTTTTCGAACATCAAAAATCTCATGCCTCCAAGAAATCTTTAGAGCTTCTTGAACATCTTGTTTGATTGTAGCTTATTAGTTATGCAAGTAGGATTTTGATTACCATTACATGCATGTGTCAGTTGATCACTCAACTCTCCGGTGAACATGACTTGTATATGGAAAATATAGAGCTGTAAAAACACAAACATGCAGAGCAAGAATAAGAAATACCTCATCGTGAATAAGCGGTCTCTTTCATTGACCCGATGAACTGGAATGTCTGCCATGTCTTATGAACAACTAGTTTTTACCTCCTCTGAACCATACTTCCTGTCATTCGTAGCTAGTCTGACTGCTGTTTCATTATCTTTCCACTCATTTCCTGCCACTCACACAGTTTATTGAAATAACTACAAACACACAATAACACATCCAGCCACACTGAAAACAAAACCTCTGTACATGCAGGCAACTTGAAGACAGTGTTACAGTAATAAAATGATTGTTTTGACTTTATTCAAATCTCTAGAATGAACTGGTAGAAATAATTCAATACAAGTACATCTAAATGAAGAAACTGGTTACACAGTTCATTCTAGAAGAAGACACTGAAGAAGAGTGATGGATGTCACTCGAAACGTCCGGAAGTAAATCTCCATTTTAATGCAGTTGTAGAGATTGAAGTGTGTTTTAATATTGTTGACCTGGATGTTTAACCTTCATAAATGTATGTTTGTTTTGGTTGTTCATGGCAGGTTGCAGAGATGTACCGTAACCAGGACCAGGTGAAGAACCAACAGTCCAATGAGAAATCTGACCCAGCCGACGACGACTTCTACTGAAACCAAGTACCCTTTCACTGTGTTGTTGTGTCCGTCTGTTTCTCCATCATTGCATGTACATGAAGTTAGCTAATTCAATGAAATTTATGGGTTCTGTTGATTTCTTCTTGTTATATGATTTTCATAGTGTCATTCCAAGGCAGTTTACTTAATGTGATGTATTGTACAGAATACCTGTAAAGCTTTGTTTACAGCTTTTTCGTGGTGAAAACTCACCAGATGTGCTTTTCAGTCAGTAGCAAATATATATACCCAGTATGTTGATGTCTTACAATACACTAAGAGAAAGTCTTGGCATTTTGTGTTTGAAAAAGATGTATAGAGAAGTGGGAACGTCCTTCGAAGTTGCCTCAATCGTGGCATATGTAACGTGAACTATACAAAGACAGTGATATTACCATAGTTGTTGTATCTGTATAACAATTCTTTTCTGAAAAAGAAACAATGACATTTACTTACTAATAAGTGTCCATCTTTAAGGCACCAACTAATCGAACGGAAACAAAGAAAATGTTCTCGCTTTTATTGCAGACAGACAGAGTGAGATTTAGAATCAGAATTATATTCACAACATAAAGCATACTGTGAATAAAGAGTTTTCAAGAGTTCACTACATTGTTTATTGCTTAATTGGCATTGTACTATTTGGATTCAATCTGCTAGAAGCAATTTGTTAAGTGTGCCTCAAGAAATTTCGGTTTATCTGATATGGCTCCTTTTATGCACCTTAATTTTTATTTTCTACAACAAAGGTCAGAAGTTTTTTCAAGAGAGAAGGTGTGCATGTGTGTTTGTTGTACAAATAAGATCCTCCTTTTTTTCTCTTTTAAGGATTATTTTCCCTATGGACTGTTTTGGATCATGGCAGTGAGTGTGTGTTCAGTTGAATCAGGTCTTTGCTTTATCCTCCAAATTTTTACTGCCTCGGACAGGGTGTTACAAATTTGGCAGAAAGCAATCAGTTTTCTACTTGCACAGGAATGCATTCAGGTGATATGTAATGGCTTTTCAGTTCAGAGTTGAATGCACTCTAAGCAGAGTGGACTGGATTCTGGATTGAAATAAAAGAAGCTTGCGCAGGGTAGAGAGTGTACCAGCTGTTACCAGGTAGAGACTGAGATAAAAGAGGCAGTAAAGTCGTATTTCCGGTTATTATTTGTATGTAGTACCAGCCCTAGCTAATCTGCTGATCTTATCCTTTTCATTTTTTGGCAGCCACTGGCAAGGTATCAAAGTTCTCAATCTGAGGGATGAAAATATTGTTGTGGAACCATTTTCCAAAATGTACTCATTTGTGTTAAAAATGATAAAAACAGACCCATCAAACCTAACGCTAGTTCACCTTTATCCGCGGGGTAACCTTTATTGGTTGTATATAGAATAGGAGTATTTAGAGATATCAATTCGACAGATGAGTGTTTCAGACAGGAATGCTGTTGACTAAATATCTCATTTTTAAAAACAACGGATGTAGGTTACCATGTAGATAAAGGTGAACTACCGTTACATGTAGATCCCCTTTATGTTGACACCCTGTATAAGTGTTTCTAAATTTGTTGGATCACTCAAGCTGAAATCTAGCAAAAAAGGCAGAGAGAATCGCTGCCTACTGTCCCTAATTTTTTCAGGGTTGTAGTTGGAAACACAACATCATTTTTCCTGCGCCTAAGAAATGTACTAGTCATTCTCCAGTATTACTGGCTACAGAGTTTAATGAACATAAAGCTCACGGAGAGGGGGCTCTAGCAAGGCTGATGAAAGCCACTCAAACCTTTCGAAGCCATTTTTTATTAGTTTTGGTTGAATTCTGAACTTAAGCCACTCTTGCAAGGCAGGCATAATTGTGCCCTGCAGCTCCAAAGCCAACAAAGTAACAGCATTACAGCTTGCATGGCCTGTGTAGGCAGGCACTGCGCAGGAGGTTTCAAACATACGATGTTACCTTCGTTAGCGGGGTTTGCCTTGAAATGTAAATCAATTCTAAAGGATGAAAACGGAAGATTATGATTTAATTTGATACTTATTCTTGGAGCCTTAGCTTCCTATCGACCAGAGATGGAGAAATTGTTTGATCTGTCTCTTGATTGTGCGTTTATGCCCTTATAAGGGGGGCTTAGCTCCAGGTTTTCTTCAAAGAAACATCAAAACAACCCTCTACATTGTAACACACCTGCTACATTATAACACAGCACGCCTTTTTGAACACTCGGAACTACCCAATATTACTACATGCAGTCATCATTTTAACCCTGATATGTTACACTACAATGATGTATTGATAATTTTCATGAATGTCACTTGGATTTTCCTGCTGCATGGTGGGCATTAGTAAAAGTGAAAGGTTAATCTCCAAGCAGATGTAAGAAAATTGTTGGTTCATGGTGGTTCTCAGTGCTTTATGCCAGTTAACCTCTTTATTGAATACTAGAAAAAGAGAACAAAAGCAGGAAAAAAAACTGAATGAGCTGAATGCTACACCTAAGCCAGATGCATAGGGGTGGTGCCCATCTCCATTTCTGTAGACCTTGGGCCACACATTTGTGCAAACCATGGGGCTGGCCCGCTGGTAGTGATGTGTTTAACTCCCATACTCTTCCTCATTAGTGCTGAGTGCTAAACAGGGAAATTCAGAAAGCAGCATGGTCTTTTCTTATGACTCGGCTGGGGATCGAACTCACGACCAACATGTACCGAATGCAAGGTGAACACTCTACCCACTCGGCCATTGCACCAAACACCTGCTTGGAGATTATAAAAGGTGGCATGTTCCCTCTCTCGTCCTAGCCACTTTCAGAATTCGTATTCTACTGATTAGTCTGACCTTGGTCTAACAGATGTTGCGGAACACATTAGGAGACGGCGTCTGTTTAGAAGTCTCTTTAGAAGCAGATGTGGCTTCCTGCGTTATGGCTCTTTTCACATAATAGCTTGGTGAGAAGCAGATGAGAGTGGCCGGAGATGAAAGTGTTTATCTGTACTGATGCAGTATAAGAGCTTTATGTCCTGCATCTGTGTGTGGTAGTCAGCTATTAGCCGAAGCCAGGCTGTTATTTGGAATGGCTCTGTCCTTCAAGTAAGCCTCAAAACTGATGCCTACAGCAAGGTCTCTGCCTTGCTTGCAGTTGTTGTTTTCTCACCTAGCAACTATAGACCTTTGAAGTATTTTTTGATCAAAGAACACTTCTAGCATTTATTACATCTCATTGACTTACCAATTATCTTCAGTTCATGACAAAAATGCCTCAAAACTAGTGCTTGAAAGGTCCCTGCCTTGCTTGCAGTTGTTTTTTCTCTCACCCAGCTACCTTTGAAGTAAATTGGCCAAATTATGATTTCATGATTAAAGAACACTTCTGGCATTACATCTTGTAGACTTTTTCTCTTTTATTATGTTTTATTCATTACAGAAACATGTGGTAAGGAATGAGTAGACAAAATGATGTTAATAAATGCATGATGTTACACCTACATGTATAGGAATAGAAAACTTAATTCTCGTAATGCGCTCTTTGATGGCTACATCACAAATGAATTGCTTTTAAACTGATTTAGGCTGTAAGCGAAGATGGTGATTTCGTTAAAGGATACATGAGGATACACGTACATGTACATGTGAAATGTCATTTTATGTATTACATGTATATGACATTTCACTGTATTCGTCTAAATCAGGGTGAGAGGTGTTCATTACGAGTCTTGATAGGACAACTACCCTGAAAACTGTAAGGTGGTATTTAGTAGTACATTGATGAAGGTTAGACATCCAGGTACTAACAGGATTCGCCCAAAAGTAGTTACTCGAGCAACTCGAAATTCCAAAATCATACCCTTTTGCTTGAGTAACTGCTTTTTGGCATATTGTATTTAGTAGTAGTATTTGGACAACCTCAAGTCAATACAAACTACACCTTCAGAAAGGACTCTGGGGCTATTTTTAGCTTGCTCCACCTTTCATAAGATGTGCCATAAGTGTGTACAGTCTACTTGAGGTTGTTCACTACTACATTGTCATGTGGTAATCTATGTTGATTATTGGAAAAGCTAGCTACAATGAGTTAGAGTGGTGTGGAGTGGTCAGGCTAGCAGACACAAAACCAAGAGGTCACAGGTTTTATTATTTCCATACCTGGCTAGAAAAGACCCTTGTACAATCTACGTCTGACTCAGTAAAATCCCTCTAGTCTAAGGGAGGAGAGGGCTGGATTGAGCCTTCCAATATTGTCCTACATACAATAGACTACAACCCTCTGCCCCTGTGGCCTCAGAAAGGCCATGAATGTACCTTTACCTGAATACCCTTTCTTCATTTGGAGAGTTGATGCTGGTGATCTGGATAATTTGACACATGACCCATAAAAGATGGGGTAGACTTCTGACTTGTTCACTGTTGCAGAACCAAAGTAAAACTAATGGTCTGGCAGAATAATTTTCTTATAGATTCTTCAATAACATCCTTATTAACATGCATTGGCATAATACCGGTAGTAAGACTTATACCGGTAGATTAAAAATACTGGAACTTAAAGAGATCTACACATGCAACAATAATTATTTCTGAGCTGTGCACACTTCAGACATCTAGGTGTCCAATACATCATTTACAAAGCATCGATAACAATGCATTCGAAGACAACAAGGCCAAAAGTTTTCAGTATCTTTTTCGGAGTAGGCAGCTCGTCGTGGGACGAACACACTGTCACATTCATTGCCAAATTTATAGATCATAATTACACATGCTCACGGCACAAGACGAACATGATTCAACAACAATCTTGAATTTCTGTTGGTGACCTACAACTCATGTAAAAGTGTGAAGAACCGTTGCATAATAGCCCGGATCTACGACTGAATGGGCAAAATTGAACGTACGCAGCCATTTTCCCGCCATTTTTATATCTACGCTAGCAGTAAAGTGTTACGTCATAGCGGTTGTGACGGACAGAAGTTAAATGAAAATTCTTGACAGTATACGTCCGTTTTCTCATAACATTTTGTATGCTCATGCAGGTTTATGTTTTATGCATTTACTGACAGAAAAGGAAGGAACATCAGAGGATGTATAAAGGTACATAGCGACAGTTAATTGTGCCGTGTTTCTTCCTACCGGTATTTTTTACCCCCTCCCAACCACGCGCCCGTTCGCCGTGTAATTCCGCGGCGTGTTACAATTCAAATATTACGCTTTTAGCAGGACAAGAGTGGCAGAAAAGTTACACAGAAGAATTGGCAAGGGTAACCTATAACAGCAACATGTAACTGGAGAAAATGATGCGTTGACAATTTGTCAAAACAGTATGGCTAGAGAAATCGTCGTAAATGTACCGGTATTATGATAATAGATGTTACATCCTTTCCTCTTAGAGACTCATCAGACAATATGCAAAAAGATATCAGACCAAAAGGATTTTGCATTGACGTAGGTTGTGCGTGGGTGTTTCAATGTACACATGTACAGAGCATGTGAGAATTAATGAGCCTTTTGAATTGAAATTCGGGTAGTTGTTATCTACGGCATCCAGCATCCGTGTATTGCATGAAGGTTTATTTGTACATGTACTTCCCTATAAAATGGTTTTTCATGGATAGAGTTGGCAATTTTGAAGTTGGGAAGGCTTTTTTTCACATAAATTTTCCCAGGAAGCTCAACATTTGTCCATGTTAACTTACAGTAGCATGGTAGCATCAGATGTATGTTATTGTTGTAGATGATTCCTAGAAATGAGCAGGTTCAGTCATAAACATGGAAGATGACACAAATTTTTTATTACACCTGTATGACAGTCTAAAAAATTAATCTGTATTGTGCCAAGACAACGTTTTTTGGACAAAAGTGATCAATTCCAAGGTTTACCTTTTATTCTGAGCTCTTTGCATCATCACGTAGTCTGGCAACATATAACGCAAGTTCACCTTTATTTGTGGGGTAACCTATATCCGTTGTTTTTAAGAACAGAGTGTTTAAGGACATCATGTTGACGGACATTGGTTTAAAACTCCAATATTGCAGTTTGACACCACTGTCTTTAAATTTGCTATCCCCAAATCCCAGTTTTTAAAACAACAGATATAGGTTAACCCGCAGATAAAGGTGAACTAACGTTTGACAAACATTTTCTTGGTTTCACCTCAGCAAGCCACAGTACCCTGCACTTCAGGTTGTGGGCAGTAGATGGCGCTTCTATTACATATTGGGTAAACGTATGCCCTTCGGGAAATGTTATTGAGAACAGCCTGCCTCGCAGTAGCAGATGCATTTGTGTAACAAACACCTTTGAACAGGACAACAATCCCAGCTGTTGACAGCCTAGAGCAGGATTTACATTGAACAGGCAATGCTAAATTTGGCTGCAGTCAATAATGCCTCCTGGAATCAATACAGGACATAATAAACCAGGCTCCTTTGGCAAAGAAAACTGCGCAAACATCCTGGTACAGCGGACGTACGGGGCAAAGTTAAGTCAGCTGGAGGAATTACATCAATACCAGAAAGTGTTGTGCTGCCTTGAACTAAGACTGATAATATTTTTCAAAGAAATGAACTATAATTGTAGCTTTTTCTAAATCTTTACAAATTATACCTCATATTGAATCTGCTTTAGGTGATGCTTGCCAGATAATACATGTTTTAGGAAATAGTTGCATGATGTATTTATTGTGCATGTTTGATGCTAAGCAAAGTTAATATTACTAAAGTATATGATTATGATACAGTCAGATAGGCTGTTTTTACTAAATATCAGCTTCTATCACTATCAGTCCTTTGAAACATGTTACTGTGTTAAAATTTTAGTCATTTTGTTGAGCCAGGGGCATCTGATTACTACTTATAACTACAGTAACTATTACTGTCAGTCAGTTTATGCAGACCATGACACAACGCAATGACAATGACAATGTAGACTATAATACAAAAGGTGTGCAAATTGAATGCAAAATACATAAACTAATAGTAACACATCCATACAAATGGCACCTTCAAAATTGCACTTGCCAGTCTCCATAACCGCTGGACTTGGAATATTTACACAAAACCACTCTGTTGCCAGGATGGAAGGGGGTTTATCGCACAAGGTTGAAAGCCCTTTTTGCCAGAATCAATACGGCCCTACGTGAAGGGGTCAAATTTGGAGTACGCTGAAGGTTGTTTTAGGTTAGGCAAACGGGTACCGCACACGGGTATGGCAGAAGGTTTAATTTGGCACTGTGCACAAGACTCGAGAGGAGGATCCCCAAGTGTGCTGGGGAATTCAGGGCTCGAAATTCTCTGTTGGGAATACAAGTACTTAGGATGTTTTTGTGCACAACTGTCATAATTCTATAGTTAACTTAAAAATGTTGAATATGTAGTAACGTTACATAAAACTACATTGTGTAACAAAGTTTTTATTGCTTAATTTGATACTGAAATCTAAACAATGTTCTGTACGTCAATTAAGCCTCCAACAATATCATGATGCACTGGTGCAGCCACAGTTTATTTATTTATTTTTAGGTGCACAGCTCCACAAAGGTGCACAATGTCATGTGATGGCAGCCACTCTTGATAGAGTATGGCAAATCTATTGGTTTGCAGTCCTTTTACTGCAGTCGTTGCATCATGTAACCAGTATTTCGAGCCCTTGTCAACATCCATGTAGGGTCCCCTGGGCCACATGCTTCTGTTGCCAGCTAGTTTCAACGTGAGGAGAGCAAAGTACATGTTATGACGTATGAGAGCACTTGGAGATTTAAAGGGAACAAAGACCTGTTTGTGTTTCTTTGGGCAAGGTTGGAAAGATGTTTACAAGTAATGTAATCTGCTGCAATTGCATTTTGCTGTTCAAAGTTGTAAACGAACCCCTGCTTTTATAAAGCTAAAAATAAGTGGGCTTGCCATTATCAGCAATAAAATTCAAAGACTCCAGTTACGAATAGCTGTCATCATCAGTATTGTACACATGATATTGTGAAGCTAGTTAATTCACTTTTATCTACTGGATGAGCTATATCCATTGTTACATGTTTTTAAAAGCAGGGTGTTTAGGAATATCAAGTCGACTGACAGTGGTTTCAAACTGCAATATTTTTGCGTTTCGTCGCCCTCTGGCGACGAAACGCAATGTGATGGGTTTTACCTTCAGTGCTTCAATGCTTCGATGGATGGTTTGGTTCAACCAAGGAGGTTATATCATGGCATGCGACTGCATGCAACTGTTCGGAAATACCATTGCATTGTGGTTTCGGACTTCAATATCCTGGAAAATGGCCATATAACATCTATTCCACAAGATTGCACAAGAAAAAAAATGATTTTATCAAGAAAGCGACCGAAAATCGACATAAATAATACTATGTAGTGAGGTTAAAGCATTATGTACACTCACATATAATACATGAACAACTTAGCTCAATCGGTAAAGCCACAGGTCTTCGGATCCGAAAGTCCCTGGTTCGAAACCGAGAGTGGATTTTTTTTCTTTTTAAATATTGAAGATAATATACAAATATTCTATTTGTTTATTGATATCATATTTTTATATATCATTTTTTTATTATTTAAGAAAAAATGATTTTATCAAGAAGGCTCGACATAAATAATACTATGTAGTGAGGTTAAAGCATTATGTACACTCACAGGTCTTCGGATCCGAAAGTCCCTGGTTCGAAACCGAGAGTGGATTTTTTTCTTTTTAAATATTGAAGATAATATATAAATATTCTATTTATTTATTGATATTATATTTTTATATATCATTTTTTTTATTATTTTAGTATTCATTTCATATATGCAAGGCCTTTGTCTTATGAACATAGATTCCAAACCCGGCATTCGAATTTTTCTGTTCATGGTAATGGAAAATACCGTGCAGCGGCTCCTATGCGCGGTAAGATGATTCTCGCAAAACACTCGCCACTAAACTACTATTCATGATGTAAACAGAGGCTCTTGATGTTGTTTGCATGAAACTCCATCAAAAACAGCGATCCTTTCTTACCGTAGCAAATGCTCCATTGTTCAGTATCGACTTCATTCAGAAGTTTTCAGACAACACGGACGTGGAAAGTCACACCGCTCGACACAAAAGTATGGAAATTTTCATGAATATTAGCAAAATTATCCAGGAAAACAAGGAAGAAATGTTGTAAATGCAGAAACCAGTATAATAGAGATGAGGTAGCTGTTAATTGGTTTGGATATTTGTTTGACATTTGGTAGTCAATTTAGATAGAATCTTGTCACAGTGCTGATGGTGCTTTTTCAAGTGTACATAAGTACCTGAGTACTAGTATATTAATAGATTTTATAATGAACTTATTGTACATTTTAAAATAAAGTTGTAAGCCAAGACCAGCTATTAAACAGTACTCCTTTCCAAAATAACAATTTTTCTTATAGACGCAACAGCCCTTGAGTGACTTTTTCTAACAGATTTTACTTCAAGAAAAAGACAGTTCACACTCATAAACGTAGACGAAACGCCAGCTTTTTTTAAAAGCACTTGTTTATATGTTGCAATTTGAAACAACCATCTGTCTTTTAAATTGGTATCCCCAAATACCCAGGCTTTTAAATGCAACGGATATACACTGTAGGTCACCCCGTGGATAAAGGTAAACTAGCATTAGAACTTAAGGATTCTTATTTTAAGTTTCACTTTCTCTAATCATAATCTCAAATGAGTCACCCAGAGAGTTGACAGACAGGTAAAACATATAAAACTTCTTATGAACACTTATTCCCCAATCTATACTTCTTCCCAAATCTATTCTTGTAACGTAGTTGTACGGTGTCCTTCCATCGTTTCTTGGGCCTTCCTGAAGGGTGCTTGCCCTTTGGTTTGTATGCTAACGCTATCTTTGGAATTCTTCTGTCTTCCATCCTCATAACCCATTTCATGACAATCAGTTTAACACTTAGAACAGGTGGAATTCTAGCCACGGATGTTACCGACTCCAGGGCAGTCACAGTGTCAACATGAGCCCGTTAGTGAATAGAACAGTGTACAGTCACGTCTTCCCAAACACGAACCAAGATTGCTTCCCTGTGTCGGTAGGCCTGACAGAAAATCAATTCGGCTTGGATCAGCCCCGCTTGTTCTGGCTTGGCGATCCACAAAACTTGATAGCCTTCGAAATCTTAGGAAAGCGAATCGACAATGTTTAGTAAAATTGCAAAATGTTTGAAATGATTGCAAAGAAGAATTTGGACTTACAGCTTTTAACTCAATGGAATGTCAGTAGTTATCTGTTGAAGCTATAGTTTAGATTCAACTATCTTTGACCTTCATTGCTGTTTACCTTCCTGTGTTATATATAATGCTGCCACGTTGAAAAGCAGTGTGTTTAAGAGATTTCTAGTGCGGCATCCCTGGGTATGCACAGTCTATATAATATTTATACAGGAGTGTATAATACCAAAGTGGGACCGCGTGGCACGATCGGGAGCGCGTTGGTCTCAGGTCCGAGAGGTCCCGGGTTCAAATCCGCTTGCCGTGTCACCGATCTTGTGCCCTTGGGAAAGGCACTTTACACGACTTTCCTCACCTAACTCAGGTGTAAATGAGTACATAGCTGCGGCTAGTGGCAGTGACAGGCCTTTGTGGTGGTGACAGGTCATAGGGGCATGTTCGGGCATGACGCACCCGCCATGACACATGAGTCAGGGGTAGGAGGAACCCCTTGCATCCTTGGTCGGAAGTCCTCCTAGGAGACGGAAAACTCCAAACAACAAACCTGCATCTGCTGGGGCCGTCTTACACGTTGCATACAGTTGCCCCTGTAGGACTAGTGTGCCAGTGGACGAGAGGGTGGAGAAGGACGTGCACACCCCTTCTTCACCTTAAAAACCCAAGTGCAGGCCAGGCAGACGGGTCGCCTTAAAACCCGTCTGCCTACCATTGTCTTCCGAGACAGACGGATGCCAACAATAATACCAAGAAGTATGTTGCAGTGGATATCTCTTTACTAATAATAGTTGCATTCTTTTGGGCGTGAGTGTGTGTGGATATATGTGACCAGGGGGATTGTTTAACTTAGTATGCTATGTTTTTGTGTAATGTGAAGTCAGGTATTTGCTATATGGTCAGAATTTACCGCAGAATCTGTGAAGTTTTGGATCAATGTTACTAGATAAACAAAACTGTAAGATTGCCAAACATCCTTGTTACATGGTGTTAGCAGTGAAACCTTCAAAGAGTGGAGTGGCTTCTTACATGGACTTGAGGCTCAACCATAAGTGCCATTATTTCGCATCCAGGTGAAAGAAAACTGTAAACATCTCATCAGGATGTTATTGTGTTCATTGTAGTTTCCATGACTACAGGTATTATTATTTTGGGTATTAGAATTACTTGAAATTGATTTTTTTCACACAACATCAGTTATGACCCTTGACACATTGTTCATAATTTCTGCAGACGTTTACTGCTGCAGGAATCCGATATGGTGGGGATTTTTTACGCAGTTGTGTAACGAACCAGAATGGCCAAATTTAGATTGAATGATAATGTTGCAATGTATGGTTCTAGCTAGTGAATTTTAGCATAATGACCCACCATGCTAAAATGAGGACCACTACGCTAATTTTTAACTGGCATATTAGTACTTTGCTATCATTTACTTGTTGGACAATGCCTAATCAATGTCTGAACATTGAAAAATGATAATATGCCACTCAAAACTGACCAAAAAATCCTTCAAATTATACGTGATGTTAACAGAGTGCTAACTTTTTACTTGACATTTTCAAAATCTCACCGTGGAAGGGCCAAGACCCCCCTTCCACACCACCCTCTTGATTGGTCGCTTTGCTACCATGCCATTACCATTACGCTAAAATAAAATCCTGGCTAGAACCTTGTATGACTCCTGAAAATCCCAGCCTACGGGACTGACCTGCTAGTATCAGCTGCCTTAAGTCAGATAATGTTAATGTTTACACCGAGGGAAGTCCTTGACCAAAAGGATTATTCCCTGCAGAAATCATGCAGGCAGTTTCCTAGGAAGGACAGGAGCTCATTATACACAACTCTGATGGTGACCTTTGCTGTGCTGAAAATGGAATTGTTTTGGTTTAAAACAGTCAGTTCAGTTCAGGTTATCCATCTGGTGATGATGAAGTGCCTCCAGATGACTCTGTTGTACATGACAAACAAGAGGTCTCTGTCTTGGAGACCACCATCCTCCTCAATCACCATCCTAAGGGTCAAGGATGGTCAACCACATGTTTTGGTACAACATCAGGCAATTCTGCACAAGTGACCACTTCTACATAAGGACCATCAATGGCGGTCCCTTATGTAACTTTTACTATTGACACAAACATTAAGAATCCTGTGTATAGTGGCCACCTGTACACAACATATTTTTATTAGACCTGATTTTATCGGTCTATACTAGATTGTCGTTTGGAGGAAGTTTTGCTGTATCTAAGCAATGTTACATTCAAAGTGACAGTCATGTTTTTTATCTTAACCTGTAATGTCAACGTTAATATAACGTTACATATTGGTTACAACGAGCCAAATCTGAATATAAATTACAATGTAAGTCAGTATGTTGGGTCCTCTGTGAAAACAAAAGTTCAAAGAGATTTACTCGAAAATTGGGCTTGATGTAAAACGTTTCATATCTGTCACCATCCATCCATCCATCAGTCCCGTAGCTCAGGAAGCCGTAGGGGCGGTAAGACTGTTCACAAGTGACTTCCACTTCTGGCGGTCTTCGGCCAGTCAGCTGGGCTAACGTCCTTCCTGTCCAGTCCTTCACATCATCTGTCACCAGCCTCTAAGAATTGAGATGTGTTTGGATGTAAAGTGACCTTGAAGCCCCTGACAGCCAGCTTGTTATTGGGGCTGGGATGAGGCATGGGATACCGTCCACTTAGCACTGATGATGGATGGATACACTTCTCCATCAATAACGACTACTTTCATGGGGGCTCAGATGACCTCAGCTGACCTTGAGGTTTGCCTCTTTTTTGTAAGGTTTTTACAGTTTCAGGGGGAGGGCTGCATTGCATAACAGTTACTGTTTTTCTTTTATAATCCCCTTTTACACGTACAGTCATTGAAGCCAGATCTATGAACACTTCTCCATCAATAATGCTTGCTTCCCTGGGGATGTGGGGGGTGGCTCACCTGAGATGACCTTGGGGATTGCCAATAAGTTATTATTGTGTTACTTTAAGGGGGAAGGCTGCATTTCATATACATTTTGTAAGTTACTGTTTTTTTAAAAATCCCTTTACAGTGACAAGTTGTCATTGAAACCAGATCTATATGAACTTTTGTGTAGATTATTAGATGATATTCCTCATAACCATGCGAGGTAAATGGAATGATGGTAGAAAAGTAAGACCATTATGTATTGCATTGAAGGGATGTCTGATTCTTCATTCCTTTACGGTCTCAGCCCACGGCTAATCAGACCAACTCTGTCAAACACCATAACCCTGATCCTAACCCTGGCAGAGTTGACCAGCTGGGAGCTAGGCTGAGTTGAGTGGACCAGATTGGTAAAGGGCTGAATTGTCCTGCTCTCCATAGCAGCTCCTCTCCCTCCTCTTTTCATTTTATCACTAGCAGGTCTCAAGATGATCGTTTTATGGCCCTTTAGCACCTTACGAGTTTACTTAGCTCGAAAAGTTACTACGCAACCCT
>NC_049991.1:15452259-15479091 GCF_000003815.2 Branchiostoma floridae | reverse complement strand
TATATAGACCTCTGGAGGCATCTATCTTTCAATCACGCAGATGATAGTGATGCGTAATACCGTGGAATACGGCGATGCATCATCTGATGACAGGAGCGGCTCGCGAGGGAAGGGAAGCATGTGATTACCTGCATTTGTCTCCATGTTTAACAGAAGCAGGGCTCGAAATACCACCTGCATATGCATGTTAGTGCAGGTAAAATTAGACCTGTGAAGGTATTTCTGGTGTCTACCTGCACCTTACCTGCACTGGTCCATGTACTGGGTTTTATACATTAATGTCCTATAATGTAGGTGTATATGGATTGTTATTAGCAGCATTGACTGTTACCAGCTATGAAGTATAAAAGAAAAAAAAATAGCAATGGTTCCTGAACAATTTAGTATGATCCATACTTCCTAAATTTAGAGTGGTGCAGGTAATTTTCAATGTTACCTGCACCAAAGCAGGTATGCCCCAAAAAGGATTTCGAGCCCTGAGAAGTTTTCCAGCTACGTTTCAGGCCGGCATCATAGCCCGACGATGCCATCTGTTGGGGACTCCATGTCTAATGAGGATAATTAAGAAACTTTGATCCAAGACTTCAATGAGTAACGTAATATGATGAGATCATGGTAATTTGAGGACACAATTGTTAACATGTACCTGAATGAATGGCTTTCCCCACTCATTTTGTAATCTTATTTCAGTGATGGTCTTTAATTAGAACAGACAAATTTGATGTTTTGATCTGGGAGCATTGAAAAATTAACAAAATCTTCAATTTTACTTACTTTATTGCTGTGAGACCGACTAAATGGTCTTTATTGATCTCACTAATTTGGATAAGGATACAAAATGTACCTTATGGGCCCGGGGTATCACGGTAATTGGTCATGCTGATTTTATTTGGTACTTCTTTGGTTTTTGCAGGAAATAAACGGAGCTCACGGTGGGTAAAAAGAAACATGTTGTACATGCATCCTGTAATTAATCCAAATAACCCTACAGGAGTCTAAAGGCTAGTTATCATTTAAAAATAAAAATGTGAACTTTTAATGCATCATTGAATGGACAAACTAATGCTACTTCACCTTTATCTGCAAGGTAACCTATGTTCGTTGTATAGCTTTAACAAAAGGATGGTTATTTAGGGATATCAAGTCGACACACTGTGGTTTCAAACTGAAAAATTAGAAAAATATTCAATTTGCAATTTAAAACCACCGTCTATTGCATCTTTTGGACTACAACAAATATAGGTTACCCTGTGGATAAAGATGAACTAGCGTTACAAGACCTTGACTTTCAACCATCAATTCAGAAATATTTAGCATTTAGTGGTTGATTGTTGTCCCTAGTCTGTTCTCGTTTATTTACTAATACACATGTACTGTAAATCAGAAAGGCAGTGACTCTAAAACCAAGAAATTTAACTATCGTGGCCTATATGGGATATTAGGTAGAATTGTGATGTAAATAAACCTAGGCCTACAGCAGAAAAGGGAATCTTACATGTAGCATGGGCACAATTTTACCCACCTCTGTTATGTAATATGTTGTCTAAAGCCTTTGACTTGCCGGTAATACTTTGTGGCTAAGGGGACTTGTACAAAGTTTAATGCTCTGTAACGAAAGGTCACACAGGCTATAATTATGAAAACACAGAAGGGGCTGGGAATATAGGAAACAAAACATAGGTTTGGTTTTTTAATGCTAAGTTTTAAGTCGTTAGATAAAATCATTTCATGCAAATTTTTAAGGTATGTCAGAAGACTTACATCTATGCTCTGTAACGAAAGGTCACATAGCCTGAGAGAAGGGCTTGTAAATATGGGAAGCATACATGTAGGTCTGGTTTGGTAACGTTAAGTTTTAAGACCACTGTTAAACCACTTTAGTCAGATAAAATCATTATTTCATATAAATTTTACAACTTGAAGATATGTCAGAAGACTTACATGTATGGTCAGACTACCTGAACCATCCAATTGAAATATGTGCCTTGTCTTCACAACTGAAATGCCAGCAGACAATCAGAGGGAGAGGGAAAGGTCATCCTTGTCTTGTAGGCACCCAGGTATGTCCAAAATTAGATGAAATACCGGACGTTTTGAAGTGCTCCGAGGTAACTGCTCCAATTATCATGTCATTCAGACTACTTTGTGAGTGGAATAAACATCTTCAGATTTGTCGATGAAGATTAGACAAGATTAGATAGTGGATACTATCTGAAACATCTGATTGTTTACAAAATCATATCCAGTTGCTTGAGTAACTGCTTTTTGGCACATCTTCAGATTTGTTCCTCCCCAATTCATTGCACTATATCTATCCAGGTATGATATATCCCTATGACTGGATTGCAAGAAGACATTCTAGTACCTACTGTTGAGACACACATGATTGTATACATTACAATTGGAAAGGTCCATAAACTCTGAAAAGTCTTATCAAGTTGAACGTAAATTTAAGAAACAGAAATTAGTAAGAGTTTTGTACTACCGATTGATCGCATTGACTTAGATTTTCCAAATTTCCAGGAGTGTCTTTCCCAGTGTTGATGAACTTATACAAAGATGTAAAAAGTTAAAAACAGTTTATGTTAGACAATATTTAAAACAGTTGATTTGACATTTGCCACAAGGATACTACTAGGTGTTCCACTTGTGAACCATTTTTCCACCACTTAGCTTTACTCCACCAGGTCCTAACAACGAGGCCAAACTGCTGTCACAGATCGAGAGACAATTCCCCGTAATTAGAGTGATAATTTCACTGCCCCAAATTCACCTGTCCCTCTTATCGTCGGCGACCACCACTGCATAGTCCCAGCGGCAGCTTTTGTCCATTTAAGTTCCCGGGAGTTTAGCCAAATGGTTGTGATACATCACTTAAGTGTTACATCAGGCCAGTAGTCAGTCCATCATCATGACCTCCCTGACATGAGCAGGAACTGATAAGAAAAAAATGATAGGGAGCAGTATCACTTTTGCTTAACACCTTTATTCTACAGATAAGGCCACACAAATTTTATTAGATTTTGTTGGCTTTCTGATTTTTAAAAAGAAGAAAAAAGTAAGATATTAGCTTGAAAACTGTGTGAGTTATAACACATTGTATTATCTTGGTGCATGCAGTTTTAGATAATGAATATGAATGTGCAAGTTTTCCTTAGCTAGCCTTTACAGTTTTCATTCTGGCCACTTGTTTAATGTTTTATACGTAGTTACATCTGAGAACCAAGGAATCAGTTGGCGAGGCCTTAAGGATAGATGTGTAATTTGATCAGTGTGCTCCAATTCTTTAGATTGTGATATAAAGTCTCCCAGAATAGGGACAGGAATCGTAAGATGAATTGCAGGTAATTCTCTTTATAATGCTTCCTTTTCTGGCTAGTTTCGTAGAATTGAATGTTCTAGGCCAGTGACCTACTGGTTATCACACTTCATGTCTTTTTTGTTGGTTGAAAGTTCTTTTGTTTAATCCAGGATGCTCAAACAACTTTAAGAAGCTTTCTTTTACAGATAGAGTCACTCCATTGCAATTCCTGGCAAAGCCTTCTCCATTTCAAATTAAAAAAAAGTCTGGCAAGAAAAGCTACTTTCAAATCTAAGTTGTCAAAAAGGTTGAATGAATAACGAAACTAAAGAGACTGAGTGAGGTTTTCCAAACACTAGATTTTCATTCTTGTTCTTTCACAAGTCATCTTCTTTGACGTTGCATTTATTTTGGCAGATTAAATTTTTGACATACAAATGCCCATTTTACAGCTGCAGCTTTGTATGATTTAACGTTACAGTGTTGTTCCAGGATGCTCAAACAACTTTAGAAGCTTTCTTTTTTACAGGGTCACTCCATTGCAATTCCTGGCAAAGCCTTCTCCATTTCGAATAAAAAAAGTCTGGCAAGAAAAGCTACATGTACATGTACCTTCAAATCTAACGTTAAGTAGTTAGAAAGGTTGAACAAATGACTAAACACACTGACTGAGTGAGGTAAACCAAACGGTAGATTTTCATTCTTGCTCTAAGAAATTCACATCTTCTTTGACTTTGGACTTCACTTTTTGGCATTGTATGCATACATTAGTATTCATTTAGCAAATCAAATTTGCGGCATATAAATGCTGTAGAATACAGCTGCTTTGTACAATTTAACATTACAGTGTGGTTCCAGGATGCTCAAACAACTTTCAGAAGCTTTCTTTTACAGAGTCACTCCATTGCAATTCCTGGCAAAGCCTTCTTCCATTTAGACACCTTCAACAAAACCTCTAAGTATGATGCCTTTTGTGAGAGGTGCACCTGATCTGTGCATTTCAGGCAAAGTTCACAGCAGACAATCATCATCAGGAAATGACTCCAAACCCTTTATATTGCCAAGAGAGTCAAGATTATCTTGCACCTGTGTGTCAGTCAACAGAATAACTCCGTGAAATGAGGTTCGTATAATTCCAAACACGGCAGCCAAATCTCCGGCATCCATTACAGACGCAACGTCTGAGGAGTCACACACGTACACCACCATTAGCATTTACATGTACGTAAGAACGCAGGTGTGCCTGACAGATACGTTGTATTTTCTGTAAACACTAAGTAGTCCTGTTTAGAAGCGATCTGAAGAGATGTATTCTTAGACTACTGTGAAAGGGAAAAATTGTTCATAATATTGTATGTTCACATTTTTTGCAATGTCTTCTTCACTGCAAACAAACATGTCCCTTTTTACAGTAAAATCATTCTGGGCAGTTTCAACCATGATCTTTACCCCCCCCCCCTCCTCAACACAATTTCTCCCTATGGTGAGATAAAATCCCTCCTTTAAGGTATAATAATTCCATAGATGTGCTAGATGTAGGTTTTGGTAACCGTATATTGTGTGAGTGGATAACGTTTAATATCAAGTTTCCAACTTTTTTTCCTATAAAGGATGATGCTATCTTGTAAGCAAATCAGGGAAGTTTTATTACTAGACACAGTATTTGATAAACAGGAAGGCTTATTATATAAACAGTAGACCCAATGTCAAATTTGCATTGACGCACATGTATATCTCCATTTACGTACATGTATGTGTATATCTCCATTCTGATCTCCACTTAAGCTTTTAGTTTTTGCCTGCATGAGAAGGGTACGAGACGAAATCCTCAAGAAAGTAAGGACCAAAACCAGGATTTGAGCTGTTGTGCATGTGATGTCTTTCTGTTGACTACGACCTTTTCCCAGAAACTAACAAGGGTAGCCAAGGCTAGAGAGTTTCCCCTTGAAATTCTGTCACATTAGGTCATCAAACCTGAATGATGCTTCCCTTCTGAAATCTTAAGTAGAGGTGTCATCCACTCCAAATGTGTACACTTAAACCAAGCCCAAAAAAGAAAACACCTTGGAGTTCATGAGTTAATAGCGGTGGAAAATTCCCTTTTAGCTAGCCCAACTTATCTAAAATGTCAAAGTGCTGGAAGACTTGTATCTGAAGCCAGGTAATTTTCTGTAGCTGTGCGCTAGGCCAGAGCTACATGAGTCCTTCGGAAGTGCTGTGGTCGGACTCTTGCAGCTTGACAATGCCCTTTGGAATGAGACCCACTGCAGTTTGTCATTAAAAAAAAAAAGAGTGTCTGGGGGTTGTTGGCAATTTCTTTTTTACACAATGAAGAGTAAATATGCTCAACATAGAATAAATTAATGATATCAATGTTTTGCCCGTAGTTTCATATGGAATTCGGCTATAAAAAAGTACATGTCATCAGCGACTTATTCTCTCCTTCCAGACATCCCTGTCCCCCATATAGCATTCTTAAGATCTTCGACCCGCAACCCCACATCACGAGCAACTACATGCACTGTCTAACATTTTTACATTGAAAAAAAATGGGAAGTCATAACACATGAATGAGACCTTAATCCACTTTGTGACTGTGCACAAACCCCCTTGGCACAGTGCACTCCCTTGGCGACCCAGCAGATTTGCTGCTTCCTTGGAAAGAGATTTAATGTTGCAATGTGTAGGGAAATGAGGTTCGGGAGCATTTTCTCTGCTAAGGATAGGCAAGTCTCATTTTCTCTGCTAATAAAAGGTGGTATTCCTGTCAAATCATAAGATGCCGTCCCTTGTTAGGTTCAAATAGAGATACACTAATTTAGAGAAGAGTCTCCAATAGGGCTGGGTACCGGTACAGAAAATTCAGGTTCAGGTCCAAAGGATTAGGTCCAGGTCCGGACCTGAACCTGGACCTGATGCAGTATGACTCATACCAATGGTCCATTTTGCTACAAAGAAATCTGTTTGGTGGAGTATTAGACTTACACTGGCGTTTTAAAACCATACAACGCTAACTGCACCTGTACGATTGGCTGTAAAACTTGGTAGAAATTACTATAAATTCTACTCTACTTCACTCTTGTTATTTTCTTCCATCTGCAAGCGCTAAAATGTGTGAATGCCTGATAAAATAATCTGTTAATTTTCGAATCGGTCCAACATCCGGTCCACCTAATTTTTTCAGGTCCGGTTTTTCTGGACCGGTCCAATAAGAAAAACCGGTTTTGTACCGGTACGCAGTACCGATACCCAGCCCTAGTCTCCAACATGAAACAACTCCAAGAAATATTGGCTGCTCCACACGTATGGATGCAACGTTACGGTCACCCACTTTGTGCATGAAGTTATTCATCTCATGTATCTTGCACTGTGACTAAAAGTCACTGACATTTGGGGTTAAGGGCATGTATTAGATCCTGCTGAGTGCTGGCATACTCCTTAAAATGTATGTCATCAGTCCTGAACATAAAATACACTTTCATTCGCAGTGTCTATTTGGTGTACAAGCAGGTTTGGAGGACGTAGCTTACAATTTTTATTACCGTCCATCTAATCTTTGCAACACTTTGGCTGTGTTGGATGTAGGCCAGTGCCAGCGACTGTAAAGCCAACCATCCATCTGCTTGGATTTAAATCCCCAAGACAAAAGGGCTGGCAGCAGGCCCACTTATTGGTTTTAAGCTCAGTGTCAAAGCTTGCATTTAAAACTTGGTAACACCGGCTATCGGGTTTCCAAGGGTCGAACCTGTGTGTGTGAAATTACACTTTCCGTGCCAGCTTCCATCACATACGAAAACCACATAAATCTTGTAAGGTTTATAAAGGACGTAATTAGTAATTTTTCTAGGTGCAATTGTAAATTTACACCTGCCACAAGGACTATTCCATAACTGTTTAGCTTTAGAGGATACACTTTCAAGTTCACATGATTTTATACATCCTTAAATTGGACTGACTCTTTTTGTACTTTCAAGTAGAAAACTGGGAAAAGGTGCCTACAGAAACAAATGACTTTCACCAAATCCTGGATCAGCTATGTTTTCTCCCAGTCTTAACCACAGATGAATATAGATTATGTGCAGGGTGTACCGTAGGTAGACCATGAGTGGCTGCTCCATTGTGCTACTGTTTGCTGTGTTTGGACCGCTCCGGTCAGATCTTATCAACATCCTGGTTAAACTTTACTCAGGGTCAGGAGTTGGTACCTGTGATGTGGGAAACCGCACAACTAAATTTGTGCAGGTACATTGTGTAACAATGGTTAATACCAGCCTGGAATCCAAACCTATTATACATAATAGCTGCCGGGCTCTTTCGTCTCTTGGCAAATACTTGTAGGAAAAAGACTTGGCAGGGGTGTGCCTAAATACCACAAACGACCACAAACGACTCGAAAATACCACAAACGACCACAAACGACTCTAGTATGCAGTGTATATGGGTCAAAGACCTTGTGTGGCGCTCTGGAGACATTGTTTACACATTTATGAATTTAAAAAACGCAGCAAGTCCTGCGTATTCACTAGTTATTTCGAGTTAGTCTGCCGGTTTCAAGATCGAAGCGATTCTGCGCTGTCAATGAATGCGTGCTTGCATTTGAGGCTGAGAAACACTTATCATACAAGTTTTATGAGTTCATTATGATAGAGGACTGCCATGCTATAATCTATGATGCCTCATCGACCATAGGTTGATTGTCCTGTTGTCTATGGAGCCATGTAAGGTAGCTAGAACTTGCCTATGCAGACTCCTAGCACGGGCGATCCAACATGGCGGCCGAGAATCGCTTCGATCTTGAAACCGGCGGACTAACTTGAAATAACTGGTGAATACGTAGGACTTGCTGCATCTTTTAAATTCATAAATGTGTAAACAATGTCTCCAGAGCGCCACACAAGGTCTTTGACCCATATACACTGCATTTTAGAGTCGTTTGTGGTCGTTTGTGGTATTTCTGAGTCGTTTGTGGTCGTTTGTGGTATTTAGGCAGACCGACTTGGCAGCTATGCTAGGTTTTTGATACCAGGTTTTATATACAATGTATTGTACAAGGGCGTGCGTAGTGCACAAATTCTGCAACCCTTAACTAAGGTTCTAAGCATTGTCACAGTGGCATTACTATAGGACAGACTTTTGTAGAGATTGGGCTCTTTTTTTCTATACATCTGTACTTTTAAAGTCTTTTGTTCTATTCTGCATGGTAAGCAAGATCTTCATTCATTTTTATATATAATTAAATTTTATGAATCATTCTATCTTACAGTAGCTTAATTTTCTGAAAGTGAAAAAAATTATGAAAACCCAAAAAAATCTTAACATACCTTTTTGGGATTGAGTCAAAATTATTTCATGATGTTTACATTAAGTCAAACCAAAAGCCAAAATTTGCAGTAGTGTCAATTTAAACATGATAGAAACAAAGTCTTAGAAACAAAGTTATGTTCTCAAGGGAAACATAGTAATTTTTTTATAACCTGCAAAGAAGTATTAAATCTACTTTTTCCTGCAAGAAAATCCTTTAAGCTGTATATCAATGGAGGTTTGGCCTACATGCACTCTGAAGCTATCAATAACTCAATGTTTGATAAATGTAGTGTTGTAAACTGTTGAGCTGTGGGTGTAGTGATAAACGTACAATGTATGTCTTTATCTTGCAGTTTGTGATTTATGGAGGTCCTGTTTGTGGTACAAATTGTATGCAGTACATTATTATGCTCTGGCTAAAACTTACGTATTGTAAGATATCAGCTCCAAAGAATTTAGGAAGTAAGAAATTACTCAACAGCAGTTTTGTTTGTACAAGATAAGGATAAAGTCCTGTGTACTGCTGGAAAACCTTATACACATATCAGTAGTATAGTCTGGAGGAGATGGAATGGATGAGATGGTAATGTTAACAGGTCTGACTATGAAATTGGAAAATATTTGTGGCACTTATAAAGTAGAGGCTTTTTCTCTGATGTCATTGCAGGATGAAATATTCTACGCACCTGACAATGACACAGTTTAATCAAAGGCAATAAAACATTAAGTCTTTGTATGATCATGATAAAGTATGATGTATCAGGGAACGTACCTTTGGTATACAGTAAACCATACGGACGTATTAACACCTGTATATTTACTGATAATGATATATTGAATTATATTTAATAGGTATTATTTAGTAGGATGTATGCAAAAATATGCAATGCTAGTTCACCTTTATCCGTGGGGTAACCTATATCCATTGTGTCTATAACAGGGTATTTAGAGATATTACGTCGATGGACAGTGGTTTTGAGTTGCAACATTGCAATTTAAAACCACCCTCTGATATCCTTAGATAACTGTGTTTTTAAATACAACAGATATACCCGCAGTTACCCGCGGATAAAGATGAACTAGGGTTAGCTACAAATTTACATCCATACATTGTAAGTTTGATCAGACTCCAGATGAAACAATACAATCTTCGTATTCTATATTTAAAACTAGAGGACAGTCGAGCCTTCTCCATTTTTGTATGGAGGTTTGATTGTCTGTGAGGCATCAGATCCAGCCGCAGCCTTGAGAGACCCCCGCGGCAGATATCAGCAGACAGGAAACATTAATACTGCATCGAGGCCGTTGAACTGTCAATAGATCTGTCCCAATGGCCCAGTATCCCCGCTAATGCCTTTCCCCATTCTGTCAGCCTACAGCAGTAATATAGGGTGCAACATCGCATCTTGAAATGTCAGAAGGACGCATAATTTTTCCTCTCTTGAGTGTGCAAATAATGGGATGGGCGTACAAGGAGGATCTGAGGTTGAACCCGCCTCATAATTTTTCTTGGAAGAGGATGTTAAATTGTCTGATATCATAATATGCTGTATAAACTGACTGCAGAACATGTGGACGTGCACGTTTCCAAGATAAAAACCAAGTCTACAGTGTGCCAAGATTTTCTTTGATAGTGTGAGTTATATTCCATGATTCATAAAGAATGGCAACATTGCCAAGAAAAAATTGTATATTCATCAGTCATTCCGGCATTCCTTGCCTCCCAAACATTCAATCTTACATTGTTACAGTGGGTTTCTTCACTGGTAAAAAAAATGTATTCTTGTAAAAAAATGTATCCTGTTCTTCACAGAAAAAATGTATATTCATCTGAGTCAACTTCAATGTTACATTGCTTCAATCAGTAGGTTTCTTCACTGGTAAAAAAATGTATTCTGGTAAAAAATGTTTCCTGTTCTTCACAGAAAAAAAATGTATATTCATCATTCAGTTCTTGCCTCCCACACATTCAATCTTACATTGTTTCTCTCAGTAGGTTTCTTCACTGGTTTTATGGTCCTGAACTTTTCTATTAAGGTGTCATTTGAACAGCACAATAACACCATTCAGACTGTCGATAAAATGCTTCTGGCCGATAAAGCATCACTGTCTGTGGGGTGATCACTTTCTCCCTGTACATCATTCTCCCAGACTGACGAGTGTACTGACGAATAGGTGTTGACGTCTCTCATCGATTGGCTAGCGTGTCTGCATGGGTAGATGACTCGTATTCGTGGAAATCTGTCTCTGTTCCAGTGATCCAGTCCTTCGTAGTAATGGGAAAAGCCAGCAGGTGACTCGACATCTTCATTTCTATGAATATCAGAGGTGCCAAGATCCTCAGGATTATATATACATTGTATGGACAATGCCAGAGACGTGATTTTTGTTCCCTACTCTCACTTTTTCCCTACATTATCTTTTACAATGTCATGACCTCTTAAAATGTATGATCCAGAGTTTTAGATGAGAGCACTTTGCTACCTTTTTGAGGGGTTATGTATTCGAGGAGCCTAAATGTCCAGTAGTGCACCAGTCCTTGGCACGATCCATGCATGCGTGCTCTAACGCACTTTATAGTCGTTTGTGGCATTGCACAAGGGTGTCGAAGTAACTTGTTGAACGCCAAGGTGCTGCTTTCCGCGCCGAATCCTGTTGGAAAGGTGCTTTGAAGAGCACTCTGTGGTTCGCGTCCCACTTTGCGTCAGGACAAATTGTTCCTGAATAGGGCTGAACTGCTTCGTGTTGATTGGCTTGCAATTACATCCCCCCAAGGGAGAGCGCTCTGACGTAGGTGGTGGCATTAGAACACTATGATTGCTTCAGTGTGGTAATACAATACAATCAGGAACAGTGAAATTTGACACAGAAGGATATCAAAAAACTATTGAAACTTTAAAGAACAATGTTGAAAAAAAATGTAATGTTAACCCAATTTCTTTGCAGCAGAGAATCTTTCAATATTGTAACCTAAATAAGATAGAACCATTGGGTGTCATTTTATTGTTGACTGTAAATTATGCAACAATGAGAGAAATATCCACTTCTTGCGCACAGGATATGTTCCGAATTTTTCGATATCTAAATTGCACACAGATAGATATACATTCCTTATGCAATTAGATTGAATTTATCTCTTTCACAAAAAAAAAAAAATTACATACTATTAGATGAACCATGTACAAAATTGTATTTTAAGCCCCTTCTGCCCTTACATTTACGCTTACGTCTTTGTCTTATCAATAAATAAGCCAGAAGAAGTTGAACCTGTACATACAAGTACTCATTAGTCTTTGTAACGTTAGATGTAGTATGGATACCACACTCTTATATCATCAATTGTACTTAAAACTACTTCATCATCATAGCACAAACATACAATAAAAGTCTTCATTTATTCAATATCCTGGTATGTAATAACTGACTGTAAACTGCTTTCTTCCAAAGTATAATCTCTGTCCATCAAACTAATGAGGTTTCTTAATATAACACATTATCATATGCTTGAGATATAAATATTTGAACATGGAAATATAACACAAAATGTTATCCAGTTGTAAGAATGTCATAGGAGCCTTTCGGAGAAAAGCTTCATCTTCATGAATGCTGTGGTGTGTACAAGAGGAAGCTCTTTAGCTGGTGTGTTACTCCGAAGGGCAGTTATACTCTCAGACTGGCTTTATAGATACAGATACAAAAGCATTTCCTTTCTATTGTAAGCTAGACACACAGGTACAAAACAGCATTTAAGGTGACCTGTCATGAATGCAAGGATGATATGGAAGATTGCATTAGTGTCCAAGAAGATTTGAAGATCACCATGGTTCTGGATAGATTTGTCCATGTTTTGTCCACCAAACTAGTACTGTGGTGGGTTCTATTGTTGCTGGAAAACGGATTTGAGCATTTTCGAAAACTCTTGTCATGAAAAGTCAATAATAATCTAGAGTTTGATGTATATTTGGCAGCAGTTGCTATGCCGATGCCAGACGCATTGACCCCCTTTGCATGCCAACAGGTTGTTACATGCACATTCAGTGGGCCAACAATGCTTCGCTTCTCCATGCATTATACCTGTGTGAACAAACACAATTGTGTCAAGCGGGCATGACGTCTTTGTGGGCACTGTTTTGTTTGGCATCCCCTTGCCGACAATGCGGTGGATTGGGGTGAAGGCTGGAGGCATTGAAAGGAGTGACAGACACGCGCCACCGGTCTGGAGGGTCAATGTGCCAGATGGTCATGGATCTACATGTACTGTAAATTCATAAATTATTGCTTTACTCCTTTCAAACTGTTTAATTTACAATAATTGTGAACAGCTTTATCACAGAGTTGTCAGGAGTGAGAATAAAAAATACAAATTGTATTTAGCATCTTAAGATGCTCTGTAAATAAGTATATAAATATTTTGATGACTTTGTGTAAATTGGTTTTTGATAATAATTTTTCTATCATTATCATTATTATCATTATTATTATATGAAAATCAAAGTATTTTGCATTCAATTATTAACTGCTGAAAGATGACAGTGCAGTAAATACCAGAGGTTTATACAATAGTAAGTTTTCCAAATGCATTAAATTTTACCTTTATCATGTTCCTATCTCATGCAGATTTACTTCTTGTTTGTTAAAAGGAATATTCAAGGAGAAAAAATTGCTGAAGATCAACACAGTCAGCCTTAGATTCAAGAGAAATATTGTAATAAAAAGTATGGCATAATCATTCACAAGATTCCAAGAGTTTTGCATAATTATGCTCAAGATTCCAAGAAATATGCATGATTATGCATGTGATATCAAGAGTTATGCATGAAGTTCCGAATTTGAAATCTTTTGCATAACTCTTGAACTCTATGCATAATCATGCATAAATCTTGGAACTCAAAATCATGCATAAATCATGCATAACTCTTGGAACTGTATTGCATAATACATGCTAGGATTCATCTCCAGTGGGTCATTTATGGATACTATGCATTTCTTACATACTTTTACTTACAGTTTGCAATATTAGCCCATCTTGGTGTAAGGTTGCTTTGAAATGGGATCCAACATTAAACTTGAACTCCAAAATTAAACTCCTTATAAAAAAATTCCTGCTCAAGTAACTCTTTGCAACACTGTGTGTCCATTTCTATCTTAATTCGCCCATTTTCCATATTTATGCAGTGTCGGAGTTTTCTTTTGTGCTATGTAATACAATTACGCATGAAAGATAAATGGAACTCTCGAGTCACCTTGTGCATTGAAGAGAACGAAGGCCATATGTAATGTGGGCATAGCTTTTAAAGTTACGTGCACGGCTGTCAATCCAAATAGCATGCCTCCTTTCTAATGGAAGGATAGAGAGTGACTTTTACGGCACATGCACGAACGTGACAGCACTGGTGACTATCACAAGAGTGGTAACGTTACATTTATTTGTTGCCATACAAACCGAAAAGAAATGTGAAACTTATTAATAAGTGTTTTTAGTGTAAACTGAGCTTTCAAACAAAGTGCGATCCTTTGCATTTTAGTGATAAACAATAAGCACTTTATTGTGAGCTGTTTGTATTAGAATTTTATGCTCCAGAAATACATGACTGACATTACATGATGAAGCAATTTTTTTTTCTCTAAAGTGTAATGAGATATTTATTCACACACTGTATATTACTCCACTGTTACATTAGTAATGTTACATGCACATCATATAAGTTAATAGTATTTTCAGATACCAAAGATGTTCTGTGACACCTATTAAAAGAACCTCTTCGCAAACACAGAACAATCCATGTTGTTATGGTTACTATCATCATCATCATTTGACTTATGTCTGCCCCTCCTACTTACATTATGAAATGTTGGTACACAATTATACAGCTATGCCCTATGTGGCAAAGACTGTCATTCTTGCATAGGACTGTTAATCCACAGCCAAAGCTGTAGGGCTGATATCAAATAGGATTTTAACAGTGGTTAATATTAACTATAGGAGGCCATATGATAACGCTAGTTCCCTTTATTCGGTGGTTTGCCTATATCCGTTGTTTTTGAAACAAGGTATTCAGGGATATCAAGTTGAGGGACGGTTGTTTTGAAATTCAGAATTATTTTCAAAACATTGCAGTTTGAATCCACCGTTGACTTGACATCACCAAATACATCCAGTTTTTAAAACAAGGTGAAACAGCGTTACATGTAACTCCTACCTTGCTGCACAAAATGTGCAGACACATACATGCAGCGAGCAGGTCACATGCCGTGACCTTGCTGACGTTCCCGCCAATCAACAAAAGGCCACAAATGGTGATTTGACATTTAGCTGAACGCAGGATGACACGCTCCCTGACAGCAGCAAGGTGAAATGCCCACAGGGGAACTGTTTGGGCTCGTCCAGGGTTCTAGCCAGCGACCGTCCTTTGACGTAATTTTGCTGCTGGGGACGAACAAAAATTTTGCCCATTCTGTCCTGTTATTATGGACAAAAATTGTCATGTAACGATTCTGATTGAACCAAGCTGAGTCTACCAGCAAAGTTTGCCCCTCAAAATAAAGGAAATAACATTTCAAAGTGTCTAGATTTCTCGGGAGCATACCCCCGGACCCCCCAAGGATAGTCGCACCTTCGACGGGATTTCCATGCAAAATCCAGGGTACGGAAAAACTGGCTAGAACACTGGGCTTGTCCAATAATTTTTTTGTGATGATGGAGAAGAATTGAGTTGAAAACGCCTACATTTATGGGAAGAAGGTCAGTGTTGATGGAAGAACTGCTGACATAGAATAAAAGCAAGACTTAAGGGTATAAATGTGACAGTTCCTTTTAGGAAATGTGCACTCTTGAAGACTGGTACTGTGCAGGCCTGACTTTAACATTTATTTTTTTTATCTATTTATTTCTGTTTTCTTCAGCCAGGATGGCCCATATCAGCAGCATGACACTGCTTTACAGTGGGGACATGGAAAAAAGGATATTTAGGGATATCAAGTTGAGGGGTGGTGGTTTCAAACTGCAATATTTTGAAAAATTTGCCATTTGAAAACACCGTCCATTGACTTGATATCCCTTGATACAATGTTTTTAAAAACAACAGATATAGGTTACCCAGTGGTAACAAGGAAAAAGTAGCCTAGAATATGTACAAATATGATAAACACACACATACACACTTACAGATTAGACTATTGTCCATGGTCAAAGTCCATATTCTAATCCAGAAACATTATAATCACATCAGTCATTACCAAATTAGCACCACGGAGACACTGCCCCTAGAACAGGAAAAGCAACAACAAAAGCAACCTACAATTATATAAAAATATGACAGATTCGGCTATTGTTCAGAGTCCAAGCAAAGTCCATATTTCAACTGGGAAACGTCATCACATTAGTCATTACCAAATCAGCACCACGGACATGCATGGTGCTTCTGGAATGGGTTGTGGTGTATTCCCAATCAAACATCCTTCCTTGAGAAATAGCAATCAAACTTTTGTGGTGGTTTGATAGTTCTATCTCACACCATGAGCGTGTGAATCCCAGCAAGGCGACGTTACTCCCAGCTGTGCGACAGCTTGCAATGGAATACATGACATGCATCTCATGCCGAGCGCTAATGATTTTTTAATGAATTATGCAACTTTTTGCATCCTAGCAGGCTTTTGAAACCTGCATGCACTAAAACCCCCACATGCAGAGAAGGGAGCACAATACAAAACTGCAATATTACTGTTAGCAGTTGAAAAGTAAGTAAAAGTTCAAATTTTGTCTGTATCAACTTGAACCACTTGTTATTTGTGAGTCATTAAAACTATTACGATTGATCCACTCTTTCGAGTGTCCAGAATTGGCATCCATCGAAATAGTTAGAATCCTTTGGTGATGCAGAAAGAGTGTAAGACTAAATTTGAAAGAAAACATCCAGTCCCCCTCTTAAAAACATAAAAAAGTATAGAGTTCCACAACTGCATACCTTTACCAAATGCTGTTCACCTGATTTGCATAAATTGTATTAGTTAATTATGCCAAATATCTTCCTGAGGTATTAAAGGCCTATCATAACAAAGAAGGCAAACACACATACACACACTTGGTGAGGGTAAAGACTGCCCTTGTACTGTATTTTGTTCGGTTGAAACATGGAGCACCATCCGGCATCAATACTACTCAGACTGAGAGATGCAGTAAATTTGATATGCTGATGTGTCTCTGTGGGGATAAAGTCCGTCTCAGGATGGAAACTTCCTTGTTGGGACGGACAAAAATTTCACCCTGTCTGTGCAAAAAATCTGAACGTCATGACATGAAATTGATGAAGATGTATTTTCATAAGCTTAAGATGATGATGACAGATTTAGCAATGGATATTAACAACATGGGCTTTGAAATGGGTGAGATGGAAAAAAAAACTGAAGCTGGAGACAGCCCTGTTACATGTACAATGTAGCCATGGGTATGAAGGTGATTATTCCAGCTGATACTTAATGTATGTTGTCTGTTGTAACGTTACATAACAACTTGGCTAATGTGACATCAAAGTTTGAAGAGCTATCAACTGTGGCAGTGCCACTGTGTTTATTGCTGTGGGGCCGTGTTGGCTGCAAGCCAAAGCCATTTATTGCACAGCACTGGCACAAATCGGTCGCACCCAGTGGAAAAACACCATTTAAAATTACAGCAGGTATCTCGAAACCTGGCTGAACAAATGCTGGGCATGATCTCACATGATCATCCATATGTTCAAGTGGTTTGTCCGTGTATTGACCCTTGTAGTGCCTAGTGACACATATAGGGCATCTAGGGCAGCCTAAGAAGTTTCCTTGTTACCTCCATGAAAATGGAGGTATAGTTTTTGGTGTGTCTGTCTGTGTGTGTGTGTCTAATAGTCTGTGTTTCAGGATATTTGGTGGTCACCATAACCGGTAACAGGTTGCTATATATTCCTCCCCTTTAGCATACTCACGACACCTCTTCTAACACACAACCCCAATTTTACATCCCTTCTGAAAGAAGAGTGCAGCCCCAACCGAGATGCCCTACCCTGGATTGAACCGGGATCTCAACTATGAGGCTGCTACCAGGGACATCCCTATCCGTAAGTGGTAGATACCACAAATTGTAATTCCTCCCACCATCACTGCTGGGGTACCTGCTTCTAAAAGATGGATGCAGCCCCAATCGAGATGCCCTACCCTGGATTGAACCAGGGCTGCTACCTCCGTAGTTGGGACATCCCTATTCGTAAGTGGTAGATACCACAAATTGTAATTCCTCCCACCATCACTGCTGGGGTACCTGCCGGAACTAATTAATTTTAGACAACTGCCTTAGATTCCTCCCCAATGCCTTCTGCAGCATCCCTGGCCTGGTAATTAGGAAAGTATCATCTGATTTACAGTGAAAGCGGTGCCTAACTTTGGTCCCTCAGGAATACCACGGACAGATGGACTCATGAGCTGCAGCCTAACATGTCCATCCAAGTTTGATGTCCATCATATATAACACTAGTTCACCTTTATCCACGGGGTAACCTATATCTGTTGTGTTAAAAAACAGGTATTTAGGGATATCAAATGGATGGACGGTAGTTCTATACTGCAATAGTTTGAAAATATTGTAATTTGAAACTAACTTCTGTCGACTTGATATCCCCAAATACCCTGTTTTTAAAACAGCAGATATAAGTTACCCCCCGCGGATAAAGGTGAACTAAGCGTTATTGCTTTAAAAAATGTCAGTCCGTTTGCATACACATGTACATTGAGTTTCGTTATGTCATATCTGCCCTTGAAGACCACTCAGGGTACCCACAAAATCTGGTCTATATTGGACAACTGGTCACTAAAGACAGGAGTCTCAAGTCTTGTGTAAATGAGAAAAATTTTATCTAATGGACCACCAAACAGTGGTCATGTGTTTGGTCATGTTGGCCAGGTGTTAAATTTCTTTTGTAAAAGTGGTCAATTTTACAGGTTTGACTGTATTTCTCAAGATTTACTTTTGGTTCTTATTTAGCTCACATCCTCAGGTGTAGGTTGTAGTTACTTACATTTTGCTGAAAAAGTTGAAATAGTTTAAACATTTTGAGAAAACGTTGCTTTACTGTGTCTGTGGCTTCTATACAGACCATGTTTTCTAGGCTGGCGACCTAATGTCACATGCAAAGCATTTTAAATCTCATCCTTAGCAACAGTGCTCAAATTATTGGCCAATGGCAGGCCTATCAGCTTTACCTTGTTCTATAGTCCGGAGGGGTTTACTTTTGTCCCCCGCATCCTGTTTTGCACAAAGAGCGGGCTCCAAACCTGGCATACATCCTATATTGATCTGATTTGTGTCACAGAAAAACAAACCAGGCAATATTGTACGCATGGGTATTGAAAATTTGGGGCCCGGTATGTCACGTCAGCACATATTGCACTTTCCTAAGCATTTTGATGGTATATATAATTGCCGTTTATTGTCACTACCAGTTTTATAAACTGTTCTATAAGTTATCTACAAAATGCAAAAAATTTGAAGAGATATTAAGAGATTCATCCCAACTGTTGTCAAAACTTTCATTGCAAAGTTGGAATCGTACTCTACGTAGGCCTAGTTTTCCTCATTCACATGAACTGATATTATCTGCCATGCCTTTGCATGCATGAAGGAGTGAAAGGACTGTTACACAATACCACTTGTGGGAAGTACACTTGCTCTGTTGTTACTCAGAAAGTTCAGCCTGTGTGGACATCTTCAACTGGTTCAGCTCAGCTTTCTGCATTAATGCCCAGTAGGAAAAGAGTCACAAATGCCTACTTGTACATGTAGGTGTGTGAGCTCCTTTGAAATGCTGGTCACTGGTGTGTGTAGCTATCTAAATTTATTATGCAGCATTTGTTCGTTCAGTCCAGTGTAGTGCCTAGTGGCACATATGTACTAGTAGGTAAGCAAGTTTCCTTGCTGTAGAAGGGTACATTTTCACGGGGGGATTGCTAGCCCTTTCCTCTTTAACATACTGAAGGCGCCTCCATGAACGCAGATTTTTTAAAAGTCCCTTACAAAAGCAAGTGCAGCCCCAACCCCAAGGGTTCCCAGTTACAAACTTATTAGAACCAAGAGCTCAAATCTGAAACTGCTTAAGTTGAGCTATAGGGGCATCCCTTCTATCATACAACAGACGAGATGTACCGGTATAATATTAGATATAACTAAGACAAACTAAAGGAACTGGTCGTATGACAAAGTCTGAAAAAGACAAAATCAGTACTGTCTATATTAGATATACAGCAAATACCGGTAGACCTGATGAAAAATACACACAAAAATAAGTATGATAATCCTATTTCTTAAGTTTCTGATATTATGCATATTTGAAATCTTCTATTTTTGTCTCAAAATTTACATCCTGTCTTAACTTAAGCAGCTTACACAGTAGAGAAGTACACGGTAAAAAACTGGAAAAGACATTCTGAAAGACACACGTCGTAGTGACCAATTGTGAACAGTCCAGCTGTTAAATGGACTGTAAAATCTACTGGTATTAAGAATGAGGTTGTGAATGTCAGCAGGAAGGTTTATTCTGTGCACAGTGTCATTCTCCATAGCAGCCTCTCTGGGGCCTTTTACGGCTCATAATACACTTTTGCTAGCTATTTCTTTTTGTGCTGGGTCGCTGATTGCTGGCCGTCGCCCCTCAGCCAATGGATCAGAGATGGCCGGAAATCCGCGACCCAGTACAAAAAGAGATGGCCAGCAAAAGTGTATTATAAGCCGAAAAAAGACCCCAAAGAGCCTGCTACGAAGGCTACATTCAAAACCACCTGGCTATTGATAGCTTCCTGTTCATCCCTCGTTCATTAAAATTTTGTCAATATTTACCACCTGTCACCACATGATCCCTCAAAAACACACTGGAGTATCTGGCTGGCATTAGAGGACAATTACGTTGATAGCAAAGGTCCCTTGACTCTGAGGCCTTTAAAGTGCTTGTGGGAAGCTGACTGCTATTAAGGGGATTGGCGATGAAAGCTTCTAAAGCTTGCGTTTGACTCACATTACTATGGAAACCAAAGTCTGAAATTCTAACCTTACATAACGCTGTGGAGACATACATTGTAATGAGGCAGCTTTTGTTTAGGCTGTCATCTTTTGCGGAAATTTCATTCCGTCCGTAACATAGCAGAAGTTTCTTCTCTGTATAAAATGTCTTAAAAATGCAGCACTTGTAAGAGGAAAAGACGACTTGGGTGGGCAGTTTCTAAATTGGAGTGGATAGTTCAAAACTCTTTTATAACCTCCTTGATGTTACATAAAGCACTTCAAACATTCCAGACACCTTTGTTGTTTGGAAACTGAAAAATCAGCAATGACTGTAGCTGGTAGCCAGGTCACCATTCTCCTAGCCTGGTCACCATTTTCCTAGCCTGGATACCAGACCCCAGAAAATTTCAAAATATCTATCTATCTATTTTTTTTTTTTTTCAACCTTTATTTAACCTTGATCTTATCTATAGATATTTTTGAGGCCGGGCTGGGGTCTGGTATCCAGGCTACCATTCGCCACATGTTGGCAAGGGGTGTTTTAAGGGGCTCAGTCTG
The DNA here is from genome assembly GCF_000003815.2 of Branchiostoma floridae. Classification (NCBI taxonomy): domain Eukaryota; kingdom Metazoa; phylum Chordata; class Leptocardii; order Amphioxiformes; family Branchiostomatidae; genus Branchiostoma; species Branchiostoma floridae. The sequence goes on along the minus strand of NC_049991.1, from coordinate 15,457,912 downwards.
CTTACTACAGGCTGTTTCTGGCAGCTCGTCTGTCTAGCCAGCCTTTCAAGTTTGATATCACAACCAAACTAAACAGCAAGCCCATGGATGGTATGGTTACCCGGCTACTTTGACGGCTGGCTGTTTCTCACTCTGTATTATCCTTCACCTTTGAGATGTGCCTAAATTAGCTCAACTGGTAGCAGCCTCACAGTTGAGCTGGTTACAATGATTTGGTAACTGGGAGACCTCGGCTCAATCTTGTGCAGGGCATTGGTTGCGACTGAAACCTGTCTTTCTGATTGGATGCAAAATGGGGGTCCCCTGTTCAAGAAGGTGCCTCGGCAAGGGGAAGAGCTAGCATGAAACATACACAAAAAATTAGTCCTAATTCTTAAGCTTCTTTTAATCATTATGCATATTTCAAATCTTTTATTTCTGTCTCAAAATTTACATCCCTTGATCTGTCTTTACTTAAGCAGCTTAAACAATACAATGTATATCCAGTGCACTGTATCATGTAGATGTAGACGTAGCAATCGCTCCTCGACAAATTTACTCTGCTACTGAAACAGCAAGGAAATTTTCTTCCTCGTGGGCACAATGCACTACAAGGGTCCGAACAAACAAATAGCTCCTTCACCTTCTCTATCTTAACCTCCTTTCTACTGTGCCAGTGTAACCATGAAAGATTTCGTACTTATATGACCCCATATAGCAGTAAAGGGTTAAAGGGTGAGGTCAATAACCCCAGCAGCTGCAAGAGTCCACATTACTGTTGTCATAACTCATTGCAGTCACAGGCACGAGCTTTTATATGACTTACAGTGCTCCAAATTGCCCACTTGCACACTTGCAAATGCAAACACATTTTTCTTGGCACAACTTAATTTTAAGCCACCTGAAATTTTGCAGTTCGAACACCGCTTTTCCCCCTCCTTCGTGCATAAGCTTTTTGTATTTGATTTCTTGATAAGAACATATTGTACAGTGCAGTTACATGTAACTGGAAGAAAATATAATGGATAACTAGCTGATTTGAAGAAAGTAATAACTTGGAAGTGGGGCAATCGTAAATGTTGATGGTGCAACCTGGCTTTTGACTCAGGTTGCCACCTTGGCAACCTGGCTGAAAAAAGGATTTCGAGCACTGGATCTGTATTAAACAAGGTGGGGGACGTCCGCTGAGCTACCTGACGTAATACCACCAGCCAAGGGAACAGTGCAAACAGGACTGTGTAATCATGTTGCATGTTTCCAACGGAGGAATGGGTGCTTCTCGGGACCGTGACTGCACCAGCTGTTGTTAAAGATTAAAATGCTACGGAGCTGCCATGGAATTATTGTAAACAAAACAATACAACTCATCTTTTATACCTGTTCTTCTTTCAGAAAGACGATTTGACTGTGTGATAAAAATACATTGTATGACTCAACTAGACTGAAAATCTATTGTCTTGCAATCTCCTTAGAATGTGCTTTATCCAGTTTAACACTATTGTACCCTAAGGCTTGTTAGAATAGCGATGGCTGTAAACTTTAATCATATTACTAGCCTATGGTTACACTGTGTATCCAATTCCAACAACAAGAGGCAACAAATGATATTTTTGCCCAAGAAAGCGGAACAGTTGTGAGCCTTTGTGGAAAATTTCTTTCCATTAGTTCCAAGCTTTTGCTCACATCACTTATAAAGTATGGTATAAGATTTAAAGTTCTATCTCATAGTCAACAATTTCTTCTTCCAGTTACATGTATGTCCATCTGCCAAATAACCGGCAATAACTAACATGTATTGGACATGCCTCTCAACATCTACTTGGAGATTACCAATTACAAGTCAGTACAAACTGTACTTGACATCGAATGCTTTTAAGTTCTTCTTTCAGGACACTGAAAATGTCCTTGTTATAGTGAGTGATGGTCAGTGACATTTTAGTAAATATTCTGGACACGCCTTTTTGTAACCTTATATCTGATGCTAGGACATGCCCCTGCATGTGTGACCATGTCAGCTGGGGCATAGCCCACTGCTGGGACTTATTACCTTAATTAGTCATAAATTAAATCCTGATAAGATTACTGTGCAATCACAACTGATCTGGATTAGGGCCACAATGTGCAAAGCCTTCAGAGGGATAAATCTCCCCCAATGACAGTCAGACCCATAATTCTACATTACCAGTCTAGCTCATACTGTCGGTACTGTAAATTAAACAATATTCCTGTGTTGTTTTTTTCTGTAATATCAGATGTATGTGTGACTATAGACCATTACTGCCACAGGGGTAACATTTCTGTCAAATCAAAATACAGGATTCTACCTGAGCCTTTTATTGATGAAGACAGCTTGTTACTTATTAATGCAGCCGTCGCTGATGGTTTGCCTACTTGCCTAGTGATTTATTACATGCCGATTCGTAGCTACAATCTAAGAAGCAACATCCATGTTTTGCTTTTTTTTAACCATCTATCTACTATTCATTCACAAGTCACAGAAAAACAATAATTCCAGCGACGACTAGAACTTAGAATCAGGCATACTCTGGGGACTAACTTATATCCGTTATGTAAAAGATGGGTATTTAATAAAGAAATCAAGTCAACAGATGGTGGGGTCAAACTACAGTATTTTCACAATGTTCAAATTTCATTCAAACAATTCCAACTGCCTCTTAAACTTAGGATTAGACTGGTTTGGCATTGAACAATTTTTGTACGAATACCTTGCTAACGCTTAGTAACTGCATGCACTAAACTGCACGGAGAGCTCTGTCAATGCTCAAATCCGTACTGGACCAATAAATCTCCATCAATTTAATACTTGGTCCCAGATGAACATTGTATCATTACATGACCCATTTAACCTCTGCTGGGGGTGACCTGAGGCATCCCAGATGTGGGGCATCATTCAGGCTGTATTTATTATTGTGGAGAAAACATGCAACATACTCCCAAGCAGAAGTTTGTAAATGTATTTAAGTTCGCGGGGATTTAATTATGCGGTAGCAGAAAAAAGGACTTTTCGTGGTGGTTTTAAGTTCACGGGAGCACCATGCACTGTAGTCTCTTAATTAATGTCATGGAAAAATGTTCGCGGTGGCTTTAAGTTCGCTGTGAAGGGGTCACCGCAAAAACCGCAAACATTAAACCACCGGGAACATTTCTGCATTTGCAGTACTCTCCAAGCAGAGGTTTGGATTTAGTTATTTTTAAAACATTTTTAGGTGTTTTTATTGAGCTTTCTATTTTGTACCATTTTCTTTATGTCTCGAGCACCCAAACACAGAAGTTGAATTTATATATCCAACGATAGTTTCATTTTGTATCTGTTAACTGAATCTTTTCAGCAAATCTTGTTGTGACCTGTACTTAGCCCGGTGTGGCAAAAATGTGCAACAAAGGTCTTCAATCAATCATTATTAATAGAATATGGTGCAAAATAGAAAGCCCAATAAAAATGCCGTAAAAAATGTCAAAAAGCAGCCTGAGCCAAACCTCTGCTTGGAGAGTAATGAAACAGGGGTGGGTGTCCTTGGTGTGTGCTGCTCTTTGGGGGAATATGAGGAGGAATCATGTGACTCTTTGTGTTGAAGCAAATTCAAGGTCAGGTGTGCATAAAATTATGTAATATAGAACAGGTGGAATTCAGGGTTGACCTTCATGTGTCAGAGGAGCACTACATGCGTACCTGTCTGGGGAATATGTGGAGGAAGCATGTGACCCTTTCTTTAGTGAATCTTTGTGTTGAGGCGAATTCAAGGTCAAGTGTGCATCAAATCATATAACTTTATTGCAGAACAGGTGGAATTCAGGGGTGACCTTCATTTATCAGAGGAGCGCTGCTCGTCTGGGGACTGAGTGGAGGAATATTTGACCCTTTCTTTTGTGACTCTTTATTCTAAAGGAAACTCAAGGTCATGTGTGCATCAAATTATGTAACGTTGATATAGAACAGGTGGAATTCAGGGTTGACCTTTATGTATCAGTAGAGCGCTGCTCCTCTGGGGAATGTGTGGAGGAAGCATGTGACCCTTTGTTTTGTGATTCTTTGTGTTGATCCGGAGGCAAATTCAAGGTCAAGTGTGCATGTGATGTAGAAAATTCCAATTCCAATTTGAAACCACCGTCCATCAAGTTCATATCCCTAAATACCCTGTCTTTTTAATACAGTGGAAATAGGTTACCCTGTTAATAAAGGTGAACTAGCATTACAAATAGTAAATGTGCATGTGCATTGTCATCATAATAAGTGACAGCGTAATTGAGGCAAGTTAGCTGACAAGCACTGAGTGCTCACCTTGGTGCTGATAGGGGTGATATTGTAACGTTACATAAGTTACATGTAATTACAAGCCCCAAAACGTCTACTGTTACAGGTTAACTCATTAACCCATCAAGTCATGATCAGGGTCAGGTATTTTCAAATCAAAATATATGAAATTAAAAGGAATAACTGCTTCCTTATGTAAAATGTGCCATTTAACTCTTTGATTTTTTTGGGGGCTGTGTAATTTGAGCTGTAACGCTAGTTCACCTCTATCCATTGAGTTACCTATATCCGTTGTTTTTAAAAACAGGGTATTTGGGGATATCACGTTGACGGACGTTAGTTTCAAATTGCTATATTTTCAGGATATTGCAGTTTAAAACTATCACCTGTCGACTTGATGTGCCTATGTACCCTGCATTTAAAAGCAACGGATATAGGTTACCCAACGAATAAAGGTGAATTAGTGTTACATATACACACAAAATGTAGTTATATCTTCACCCCAGACCTTTTGGAAAAATCACCTTTTTTTTCCAACCTGTCGGTCCAATTTTTTTCGAAAAAACTCAGAGAAGCAACAAATAAATTTGGTGTGGCCCAAGCATGTGTGTGAAGTTTTTCCAAACCCCCCTGCCTATATATGGGCATGAAAAATGATTTATCAGACAACAAGGTACTGCCTGGGGGGTTGTCATTTATTTCTGTCAGATTTGCATATAGTTGTCTGAAGATATTGGAATCAGTTAATATTCAAAGCCACAATACATTCAAGCCGCAGACGCTGCATCATCATCTTCAGCTCACATCTTATATCCCTTCATAACGCACGCTGTAAGGGGATTTAGGGTGTTCTGCTGTCATTCCACATACTTAAGAGTGTCTTCAGAGGTTACTACAGGTAGCTTTAGGGTAGCCTTGAAAAGATCTGCATATTCGGAAGTATGCGATGTAACGTAAGGTTACCAGTTTATGTTGAGTTTAGTGTGGTTTTATGGAAGTTCATGTGGAGCAATATTAATAAATGATATATCATTTATGTGATACAGGTAATGCTACTGCACCTTTATCCGTGGGGTAGCCTATATCCGTCATATTTAAAAACAGTATCAACTTTAAGGGTGACAGGCAGACTACCCCAACAGCTAATATTAGCATATCAATTCGACAGATATGTTTTGGATGCAGACGGTTTCAAATTGGAATATTTTCAAAATTTTGCAGTTTGAACCCACCGTCCTTCGATTTGACATCCCTAAACACCCTGATTTTGAATACAACGAATATAAATTGAAGGAGCACCAGCATTACATTTGGGCATGAACATTATATTCATTTAACGTTACATGTCTTTATATTATGAGGTATTTATCTTTGCAGTCAACTTGGGATGTGGATGTATGC